>NC_141321.1:34961426-35101426 GCF_037954235.1 Aulostomus chinensis | reverse complement strand
CCAGATATTAGAAAAAAAGGTTCCTGGTTTAAAAATATCAATCTTTTGAAGGACCGCACCAACTACAGTTACCAGGTCTCCTCATTTTAAATCCTCGTTTCATGACCGATGCTACATGCAGCCCTCGTTACATGAAAGCAGGCCAAGACTGAGCCATGCCAACACTCCCTAAAAGTGGGCGTGTCCCCATAATATGAACTGTTCCGCCCCGTAAACTGCTCTGGGTTCTAGACCATGATGATTTCCTGCCCGAGAGTGGGTTCTGCGGCTGTCAAAGAGCTAATTAAAAGTTCTTGGATCACGTGTCAACTCTTACGTTCACCTATTTGTCTGAGTGTGGGAAGATTATCATGCATGAGATGAGAAATGTGTCTGTTTCTGCATATTTCCACATTCGTTTTGTATTTAAAAAGAAATTCTAAATAAAGAAACAAATGTGATGTACCTTTCTCAGGTTTCCAGGACCTCGAGTTACTGTCTGATGGTCTCAACTGAGGGAGACTCGACAGTGGCTGTAGATTTTGAATTTCATGATTCACGCACCAGGGTTTCATCTCTAGTGGGATGAGCTGGGGATTTTGTACAGCAACGTGGGCGTGACTTGAAAATTGGAAAATGAAAATATCCAACTTCAGATTACATCATAGTCCAGCCTCGGATCCAGGAGGGGCATTGTGGTTTTCATCCTGGTCGTGGAACTGTGGACCTCTCCACTCTCAGCAGGGTCCTGGAGGGTGCATGGGAGGGACGAGATCATGGGTGCAAGTGAAATGAGGGCTGCTGGTCTCTCCCTCAGAGACAGGGTGACGCCATCCGGGAGGAGCTCGGAGTAGAACCGCTGCTCCTCCACATCGAGAGGAGTCAGATGATGTGGCTTGGTCATCTGGTCAGGACGCCTCCCTGGGAGGTGTTCAGGGGAACGTCCAAGGGGTAGGAGGCCTCAGGGAAGAGCCAGGACACGTAGGAGAGACCATGTCTCTCAGCTGGCCTGGGGACGCCTCAGGATCCCCCGTGAGGACAAAGTAGCTGAGGAGGGGAAGCCTGGGTCTCTGCTTAGGCTGCTGCCCCTGCGACCCGACTCGGATAAGTAGAAGAAGATGGATGGATGGACGGATGATGGATGGATGGATGGATGGATGGTGGATGGACGGATGATGGATGGATGGATGGATGGATGGTGGATGGATGGATGGATGGATGGACGGATGGATGGATGGACGGATGGATGGATGATGGATGATGGATGGACGGATGAATCTAGAATAGAATGCCTTTATTGTCATCATCCCAGGAACAATGAGATGCAACGCTGCTCCCTGGGATGTGCACATACAAACAGACAAATATACACAGACCCATATTTACACTACCAACCCTACTGTAGGACTAATACTGACACAACTGTACAAAGACTCTGCAAAGACATGAGGACATGTACTAATACATATAAGACATGTACATAGACTGTACAACTGTAAACAGGCTTGTGCAAGTCCCACTGTGGGTACATGTGGGAGTGGAGAGCAGCTTTAGGTGGCGCTGTGGTGCATCCAGGTGCACAGGCACGTTCCAGTACCAGATCAAGGTGGCTGTGTCATCAACAGATGGAGGTGACGTAGCATTTGCAGTGCGAACATGGCAGAACAGTCCTGGTGACAGTGCAAAACACACAGAGGGACTTCTACAGTTCAGTCCTCATCTGAGCTGGTTTGTGGAGGAGGCTGGCAGATTTGGTGCTGGAAAAGAAAAGAGAGTGCAGGTGATGGTGCGGAGGCACTTCAGTTCCTGAGTGCAGGCTAGCGTTGAGCATGGTGACAGCTTTGGGGAAGAAGCTGTCCCTGAGTCTGTTTGTCTTTGCTGGGATGGACCTGTAGCGCCTGCCAGAGGCCAACAGGTTGAGTAGGTGGAATGTAGGATGAGTGCTGTCCTTGATGATGTTCTTGGCTTTGTTTAGGCTGCGTGAGGTGTAGATGGTGGTTCGGTCAGGCAGGGGGCATCCCAGGATCTTTTGTGCTGTGTTGGTCACTCTCTGCAGACTCTTCCTGCCAGCTTCAGGGCAGCTGGAGTGCCTCACTGACACAGCGTACGTCAGCAGGCTCTCAGTGGGTGAGCGGTAGAAGGTCACCTGCAGGTTGGTGTCAAGCTGCTCTTTCCTGAGCACCCTCAGGAAGTGGAGTCGCTGCTGGGCCTTCTTAACCAGTGCTGACGTGTTGGCTGTCCAGGAGAGGTCAGCAGAGATGGGGACCCTGAGGAATTTGAAGGTCTCTACTCGCTCCACGCTTTCCCCATTGATGTAAAGGGGTGCAGGGGGGGTTCTGTTCCAACTGAAGTCCAGGATGAGTTCCTTAGTCTTTGAGATGTTCAGCGCCAGGTTGTTGCCTGCACACCACTGGCTGAGTCTAAGGACCTCATCTCTGCAGGCTGCCTCGCTCCCCCTGTGATGCCCACCACCGTCGTGTCGTCCGCACATTTGACGATGATGTTGATGATGATGAGTCCATTTGAGTCCATGTTCTCAGGGTGAGTGGGTCTGCAGTCATGCGTGTAGAGTGAGTAGAGCAGTGGACTCAGCACACACCCCTGGGGTGAGCCGGTGCTGAGAGAGCAGGTTGATGATAGGTGGGGGCCCAGCTTCACATGCTGGGGTCTGTTGACCAGGAAGTCTTTGATCCAGGAACAGGTGGATGGTGGGAGCCCCAGCTCAGCTCGCTTGGGGACTAGAAAGTCGGGTGATATTGTATTGAAGGCTGAGCTGTAGCCTACGAAGAGCATCCTGACGTAGCTTCCTCGTTTCTCCACGTGGCTCAGTGCAGAGTGGAGGGCTGTGGCTATCGCGTCTTCAGTGGATCTGTTTGACCGGCATGCAAACTGATGCGGGTCCAGGGTGGAGGGGAGACAGGCTCTGATGTGTCTCAGCACCAGTTTCTCAAAGCATTTTTTGATGATTGGTGTGAGCGCGACTGGGCGATAGTCATTGAGGGTGGTTGTGGGTGACTATCATAAATATTTAATAAATCCCAGTCATATGACTTATACAGCCTGTCGTGCTGCATAGTGCCGCGTTATTTTGAAATTCATTACCGGATGTGCTGGTTTTAATGCCATGGGCGGAGCTTATTTTGAAAGATCTTACCGGAAGTGGGTTTCTCGTGTGCGTCTGCTCGGGAAAGTCTGCTTAGGGGAGTCAGGAAGTTCCGTAAACATTCATGTGTGTCGTCCGGCTGGAGGAGCCGGAGCTGCGGACGTGTCCCGGGATGTCCTCCAGACCTGCAACCGGCGAGGTGAGTCGGATTGTAACCTCCGAGACTTCAAATTTAGAAGTTCGACGCAGACGAAAGTCCCAAGTGAGAGCAACAAGTGCTCCCCTTAGCTTCGCCGGACCGGGTCCGCGAAGGTACCACCGTAGAAAAACAACCCGCTTTTTCACACAAGTGAAAAAGTTTCCCGCTGAAACGCAATGACATCAATGTAGTCACGTCATCAGAAACGAAACTCTAACGTTAAACGAGTCAGCGGGCGGTGGAGCCCAACAGAAGCAGAACTACACGACGTTCATGATGAAGAAGAGCAAACACACGAGAGACGTGAATGAACCGAGCTGGTGACGTGACCGTGGAGCAGGTCGGACACGCTGGGTGTCAGTGAACTCATCACTCTGTTTTCTGCAAGAAAATCGTGGAAACCGTGTGTGTGTGTGTGTGTGTGTGTGTGTGTGTGTGTGTGTGTGTGTGTGTGTGTGTGTGTGTTCCAGCCATCCATCCAGGAAATACTGAGTCACCTTCGGGCAGGGGTGTGTGTTTCCATGCTGCCAAGTGAAATGACGTCTTCAGGGATTTGGGATCTCTCTTCCTAAAAGGCGGTTCAGAACCAGACCAGCAGAGTTCTGACTGGCTCAGGAGCTCCAGCAGCACCAACATCATCACATACGATACAAATGATGATGAAAATGGAGTTAAACCATTTAAAACGGCAGCGTAGCACTTCTGCCTCCATCCCACAGTGATTACAACCGCTAGCTATGACACAAGCTGACATCACAGGCTCCGCCCTCATGTTGTGTTCGGTTCTTAAGCCTAAACTGAAAGCCTTATCATGGCCTCTAGGTTCTGATCAAGGATATACAAGGTAACCATGGAAACACCGTCACTGCCCTCCATGCTGCTTTCTGCTTGCCTGCTAGTGAGACAAAACATGAACGACAAAGAGAAAAGCAGCTTGTGGTGTCCGTCTGTGCAGGACGGCAACTGAAGCTCTCTGTCAGCGGTTAACCAGTGACCTCAGCGGGAATGTCCTACTGGTTTGTTGGCCTGTCCCAGGACTCTGGAGACGGCAGCATGGACCAGCCAAGCGGTGAGTGACCCCCCCCCCCCCCCCATCACTTCTCACTCCCTCACCATCCTGATGTGGCATTGGAGACATCCTGCCCCCCCTCCAGGGATGTGGCTGTAAACTGAATCTGCTGCACGCGTTCATTTATCAGAAAGGAAGTGAAAGTGAGGGTTGTTGAGCCTCACTTGTTGCTGTGAAGACAGTTTAGCCTGACGGACACGGACGTCTCAGTCCTCCTCAGCAGCTGCAGGCTCAGGTGGGACCAGCAGGGGGGAGCAGGTCGCTTCTTCTTCTGCTGAGGTAAATGAGTCTCCAGGTGAAGAACCGCCTGATTGAACATCCTTTGGGTGGCAGATTTTTTTTTTTAGTCCAAGTGGCTTGGTGGCTCAGGGGGTAGAACTGGTGTCTCAAAACAAGAAGGTTGCAGGTTTGAGTCCCAACTGTCTCAGGCTCTTATTAGCCCCCTACTGGGAGCACTGGAAACACCTCCCTTCTGAGTAAACCAGGCTTTTCCTTATTCTGGCTTGATGGGTTGATGGTGTTGGTCCCAGTCACTGTGTAAGATGAGTGGACTTCCTTGTAGCGGACGGTTGGAGCTGTGGTCCAAAGTCCTGATTCAGCCGCTACTCCATCACCACGTTGCCCCGCCTCCCAGAGAAGCCTGATGGGCAGTCACCCGAACGGATCCACCCGCCACATGAGCAGGACACTCGTGACGGAACGTGATCAACGAGGTCAATCATCTGGTCAGAAGTTGGCTGATCTACAGGGTAGAGCTCAACAGTGACCCGCCCACCTTGGCTCTGGAGCTAAAAGCCCGTTCAGTTCTCCATAGAGGAGTTGATTATCAGCCGTGATGTCATAACCGTCCAGGGTCGACTCATTGCCAGCAAGCAGGTTGATGGTCTCTGCTCCCGTAAAAGACTCACGTTCATACATCTCAACCTTGCTTTAATAAGAATACATAGAAATACTTCACTACCCACAATCCTAGAGTGTCTCTGATTGGTGGAGTGTGCTGTTACCTTTGAAATGTTTACTGTACCAGTTGCCGTGAGCCATTTCAAGGTTCTGGAGGTTTTGTGATCGTTTAGAGGAAACTGCCGCAGGGATGAATTCTCTTATTTGAGCAGAGATGTTACCAGTTTACTGACATCAGCTACTAGTTAGCTAGCAGCAACGTATTGACATCAGCTACTAGTTAGCTAGCAGCAACGTACTGACATCAGCTACTAGTTAGCTAGCAGCAACGTACTGACATCAGCTACTCGTTAGCTAGCAACAACGTACTGACATCAGCTACGAGTTAGCTAGCAACAACGTACTGACATCAGCTACGAGTTAGCTGGCAACAACGAACTGACATCAGCTACTAGTTAGCTAGCAACAACGTACTGACATCAGCTACTCGTTAGCTAGCAGCAACGTACTGACATCAGCTACGAGTTAGCTAGCAGCAACGTACTGACATCAGCTACTTGTTAGCTAGCAACAACGTACTGACATCAGCTACTCGTTAGCTAGCGACAACGTACTGACATCAGCTACGAGTTAGCTAGCGACAACGTACTGACATCAGCTACTAGTTAGCTAGCAACAACGTACTGACATCAGCTACTCGTTAGCTAGCAACAACGTACTGACATCAGCTACTCGTTAGCTAGCAACAACATACTGACATCAGCTACTCGTTAGCTAGCAACAACGTACTGACATCAGCTACTCGTTAGCTAGCAACAACGTACTGACATCAGCTACTCGTTAGCTAGCAACAACGTACTGACATCAGCTACTCGTTAGCTAGCAACAACGTACTGACATCAGCTACTCGTTAGCTAGCAACAACATACTGACATCAGCTACTCGTTAGCTAGCAACAACGTACTGACATCAGCTACTCGTTAGCTAGCAACAACGTACTGACATCAGCTACTAGTTAGCTAGAAACAACGTACTGACATCAGCTACTAGTTAGCTAGCAACAACGTACTGACATCAGCTACTAGTTAGCTAGCAACAATGTACTGACATCAGCTACTCGTTAGCTAGCAACAACAAGAATACATAGAAATACTTCACTACCCACAATCCTAGAGTGTCTCTGATTGGTGGGGTGTGCTGTTACCTTTGAAATGTTTACTGTACCAGTTGCCGTGAGCCATTTCAAGGTTCGGGAGGTTTTGTGATCGTTTAGAGGAAACTGCCGCAGGGATGAATTCTCTTATTTGAGCAGAGATGTGTAGTTTTTGGACGTTACCAGTTTACTGACATCAGCTACACGTTAGCTAGCAACAACGTACTGACATCAGCTACTCGTTAGCTGGCAACAACGTAGTCACCAACGCAGTCATTTCAAAGATAAGCTGAGTGAAGGTGGGTGTGACTGTTGAGCTCTTGCGGACCAGTGGGGTCGCCCTCTGCTGGCCATTAGAAAGGCCGCAGGTGTGAATGGTCAGTTGCAGAGTCTCTGGGGATCAAACCAGCGACCTTCATGGATGTCAGTTCTGCTGACAGACGTAAACCAGCAGACGCAGCTAAAACTTCCCAGTGGAGGTAAATAATGGTTGAGGCTAACGCTTCCAGCCTGTGTGCTAAGCTAAGGTCCTGGTAGAGGTTCTCAGAGACAGGAGGGGGTGGGGGCTGCTCCCAAACAAAAGAGCATCCACCCCCATTTCCTCTCCCTCCTAACCCCTCCTCCTCAGTACCTGCCCCCCCATCCTCCCCCCTTAGCTGGTGGAGCGTTACAGAGGCATCAGAGCCTCCAGGGATCACCCGAGGAGCTGTGGAGGCTGAACAGAAGCCGCAGACACTGACAGGAAGCCATGACGGGGAGGCGAGCAGCTCCATGTGTGATGGAAGCAGGAGGAAGGTTTGCTGTTTGGTGATGAGCAGGTTAGTAGGAGAGCAGACGTGACTGGAGCCTTGTTTACATGCTGCACATGTGGGACGGACAGACGGACGGCTAGTCCTTCAGGGGCATCGCCAGCATGGTGGACTGATCCGATCACCTCAGCGGCGGCGTCTGTCTGATGTTATGGATGTGGATTTAAATGTCGGCTGGATTTTTAGTGTGCAGGAATATGAATGTCTTTGCCGATGGTTTCCTTGTTGAAGTTGACTTTACTGAGACAGAGACACAACCCAGCTGGTTGGAGGCGTGTGAGACAGTATCACTACTACCTGTACTTCTACTAATACTACTGATTACTTTAAGTGAAGATGATTGTGCTTATTGAATTGATTTTACGTTCAACCACGTGAACACCACACCGGCAGGCGTTTACTTAAAAAAAAACAAAAGCAAACAGAATTATTTGACTCACAACAGTCACGCCACAGGGAGGAGGTGTGTTTGTAGTCCAGCAGGAAGTGGTCAGGTCAGGGAGGAGGTGTGTTTGTAGTCCAGCAGGAAGTGGTCAGGTCAGGGAGGAGGTGTGTTTGTAGTCCAGCAGGAAGTGGTCAGGTCAGGGAGGAGGTGTGTTTGTAGTCCAACAGGAAGTGGTCACGTCAGGGAGGAGGTGTGTTTGTAGTCCAACAGGAAGTGGTCAGGTCAGGGAGGAGGTGTGTTTGTAGTCCAGCAGGAAGTGGTCAGGTCAGGGAGGAGGTGTGTTTGTAGTCCAACAGGAAGTGGTCACGTCAGGGAGGAGGTGTGTTTGTAGTCCAACAGGAAGTGGTCAGGTCAGGGAGGAGGTGTGTTTGTAGTCCAACAGGAAGTGGTCACGTCAGGGAGGAGGTGTGTTTGTAGTCCAGCAGGAAGTGGTCAGGTCAGGGAGGAGGTGTGTTTGTAGTCCAGCAGGAAGTGGTCAGGTCAGGGAGGAGGTGTGTTTGTAGTCCAACAGGAAGTGGTCACGTCAGGGAGGAGGTGTGTTTGTAGTCCAACAGGAAGTGGTCACGTCAGGGAGGAGGTGTGTTTGTAGTCCAACAGGAAGTGGTCACGTCAGGGAGGAGGTGTGTTTGTAGTCCAGCAGGAAGTGGTCAGGTCAGGGAGGAGGTGTGTTTGTAGTCCAGCAGGAAGTGGTCAGGTCAGGGAGGAGGTGTGTTTGTAGTCCAACAGGAAGTGGTCACGTCAGGGAGGAGGTGTGTTTGTAGTCCAACAGGAAGTGGTCACGTCAGGGAGGAGGTGTGTTTGTAGTCCAGCAGGAAGTGGTCAGGTCAGGGAGGAGGTGTGTTTGTAGTCCAGCAGGAAGTGGTCACGTCAGGGAGGAGGTGTGTTTGTAGTCCAGCAGGAAGTGGTCAGGTCAGGGAGGAGGTGTGTTTGTAGTCCAGCAGGAAGTGGTCAGGTCAGGGAGGAGGTGTGTTTGTAGTCCAACAGGAAGTGGTCACGTCAGGGAGGAGGTGTGTTTGTAGTCCAACAGGAAGTGGTCACGTCAGGGAGGAGGTGTGTTTGTAGTCCAACAGGAAGTGGTCAGGTCAGGGAGGAGGTGTGTTTGTAGCCCAACAGGAAGTGGTCACGTCAGGGAGGAGGTGTGTTTGTAGTCGTATTGTCGACTTGACTTCAGCTTCACCACCAATTTGAGCCTTGAGGGATGAGTTAGGAACAGCTGGTGCAGAGGCTGGTTCATGAAAATGCTTCATTTTTGTCAAAAATCCAAATCAGATGTGTAAAAATTTGACTTTGATGAGATGTTAGAAAGCCGTAATTTTTCTGATGGAAGTGACAGTTAAGAACCTTCAGACAGTGACGGCCCTCATTTGTTGTTTCCACTCCTAACAGCAATGATATGGACCGGTTTTCTTAGCGAACGGGTGCTGGCAGGTGAGAGCAGGAGGAGACCTGCTTGGTTGAGTGAGAGCATGTGACTGTGTGTCTCATGTCGACTCTTCTAAGTGCATGTTTACTTTGGTCTTCAAACAAATGGAAGGTGGAGTCAGTAATGGAGGTCTACCTCCCAGAGGCGTGGCGTGATGGAGGCTCTAGGACGTCCCATATTGATGCAGGATGGGTCTAATGGTTTCACTCCCTCAGGCTTTCTCCTGTAACCTCAGCAGCCCAGTCAGTGGCACCCTTAATTATTCATGGAGCCCTCCAGGCTGCAGCTCACGTGCAGCCAGACAGGAAACCGAAGCTGTCGCTGGTGAAATGAGTTAGTTAGCAGTGGGACAAACATGAGCAACGAGTGAGAGTGAGGTGCAGCGTCACAGCACCGAGGGAGGTTTGTTTTTCACTTCCCTAAATTACAGCGGAGGTTTTGTTGCGCTGACGTGCGTCACGTTCCTCTGCTGCCCCGTTGTTCAGCTGAGTTCTCTTACCTGGTTTTGAGCCCTGGAGCAGGAGAACTTGGCTGCACGATTTGGGAAAAATATCGAATTGTCATCATTTTGATTGACAGTGTGATATGAGAGGGGGTCTATATTTCTTCATCACTGTGCTCATTTTAATTGAGAGACCCTTTGAGATGCCAGTGGTGTATTTGGGGCGTGAGAGATCATAGGCGGGACAGCACGCAGCCTTTGAAGGTGTCAATCGCTCCTGCGGCGTGATGGTGTGTCGATCTCCTGAATCGAAGCAGGAGAACACGTTCTCGCCACCCTGTGGGTTTCTGTGGATGAAGCTGCTCCCGGTCGCTGTGAGTGGAATGTTTCACTGCGATGTTCTTCTGAGTGACGGTTCATCTGTCACCAGTTATGTTGGTGAAAGTTGATATGAGGAGCGAAATGGGAGGAGACTGTGGGGATATCGATGGTGGAGGCCCGGCCCAGCAAAGTGCTGGGTGCTATGGTGCTTTTGGACCAGAGGAACTTTTTTAAATGTTGGAGAAAGTTCCTCCCTTACTAGTGTGTCTGGGCTGCAGGAACAGGTGACCAAAGCCCTTTGGCTCCTCCCTCAGGGACGCTGATGTCACGCTAGAACCCCTGAGCGATGCACGTGTTCATCGATTGGTTGAAAACAAGCTGAAGCAGCAACAGTAACCACCATTTTTAAGCAGCTGCAGCAGTGCAGCACCTACACCTGCCGTCAGCCGGCCTCCGTCACATGACCACTAATCTACTCAGCTGAACTGCAGCGCCACTTCAAACACAATGGAGGCCCTCAAAGGAAAGTAGCTGTCGTGGCGGGCAGCTGCCCGCAGGAGCAGGAAGTTGGCGAGGGGTTAAGGTGATAAACCAACAAAGCAGATTCCAGTGTTGGTATTGAGATTACAGTAGTGTGTGTGTGTGTGTGTGTGTGTGTGTGTGTGTGTGTGTGTGTGTGTGTGTGTGTGTGTGTGAGACTAATCTACTCAGCAGTTCTGTAGTTAGGTGACCTACATGTTTAGGACTACAGTTCTCCGGTGTTTTCTCTGCGTGTCTCACCTGCGTCTGTCCTCTGTGTCATCAGGTCCTGATGAGGAGATGGGGTCCAAGGCATCATTGCCGGAGGGTCCTGGTCCCGGTTCTGCACTCGCTCCTTCTCCTACTCTGGAGAACATCCAGGCAGCCTATGAAGAGGGTGAAGAGGAGGCTGCCAGGGAGCTGATCCAGCAGGCCTGCAGTGTAGACTGCGGTGTGGCGCCGCCCTGCATCGACGGGGTGGGTACCGACCACTGAGAGCTGGTGCACCGAGCTGCTGTAGCTCTGAACTTCAGAGCAACATTACTAGTTAGTCAGTGCTGGATCCTTCTGACCCTGGTACTCAGAGGTGCCCATCAGGACGTGGGCTGCAGTCGCACTGATAAACAGTGGTTTCTCCTCCACGATTTGAATGTCGCAGTAAAAGTATCACATAAATGCATCCTATCATATATTAAGATTGTATCGGTTCCCACGTTACATGATACATTCTACCTTACAGCAAGTTCTTATTCTGCAGTTCTACGATTCTACAGTTTCATTTGGCAGGCGCTTTTGTCCAAATTGACAACACAAGCAAGAATGTAGACTGGAGGACGAAACCTTAGGAAGTAGGTGAAGTGCTGATCCCAGCCTAAAAAACTTACCAATAGAAAAAAAGAGCGTGTCCTGTGGTGGGCGGCCATTTTGCCCCTCTCCTTCCTGTACGGCATCAAACTTCTTGACCCGTCAGAGACGAGCAGCTCCGATAGTCCAGTTATAAAAACAAAGATACACAATATCGCATTTTTGCCGATATTTGCATCAAAAGAAGCTCATTTGCTGTTTTTATTCTGAAAATCACATTTAAAGACTGTGAATGTGAAAGATAAAAAAAAAGACCTTAAATACAGATTAACCTCATTGTTCCTTCAACATAAACGAAGCCATTTTGGGCCGAGATCTCGGTGTCGTTCTTACCCTACCAGTATTTGCTGAAACTACCGTTCATCCCTGACAACAAACATCGTAGGACGTCAATCGTTTTGGTCATGGTGCTTATTAACAAATATAAACTCAGACTTGGTGACGGTTGATCCGGTTGCCTTGTCCCGTCGGCGGCAGCGGAGCAGGACTCTGCTCAGTGCGGTTGCTCTGGTTAGTCGTCGTTATTCAGAGAAGCTCCTCTCTGCATCAGCTGTTCGCTCAGGTATGTCCACACATGGATTGATGCACATTTCGAAGTATTGCATTCGATGTGATTGATGAAAATTTTATATGTAAGGTTAGAAATACCATCTTGTGGTCATGTGATGGATGAGGTGAGGAGATCCCCTCAGCGTGTCCCTGACGCAGGGTGTCAATATGACTTGACGTGACCTTTGAGCATCAGATATTTTCAGGTCGTCCTCGAGTCCCAGTGGACAATAATTTGTGACATCACATTAACAAGAGTGGGATGGGAACTATAGAGACCGATTCGAGCCGGATGTCAAACTGGGACGCTTCTCTGGCCGCCAGCGGGTTGTTCTGTACCATCAGGTATGAACAGCCAGTCCCTCCAGGACTTCACGGCACTTTTTTATGATTGTTGCGGCCTGAAATGCCTGATTTTGCGGAAGCTTCTGTGAAAAGTTGCGTTGTTTTTCTTTTTCTTTTTTTGCAAATGCACTGCAAACTTTTTGCTTAATAATGAAACTTTAAATTCTCATATCCAACTCTTTTTATTGTAACGTTCAGGGGGGAACGCCTCACCGTCCAGGACAGCACTCGTTCAGTTGGAGCTGAGCAGCAGAAACAAACCTCAGGTTCAGAGAGCTTGCAGGATAAAGACAACTTGTTCCTCCAGGAGGAGACGACTCAGTCGGAGCTGAATAAATTCATTCCTCTGAGCCTTTCAACTTTCAAAGCTGAATGGTGTGATGTAACTGGAGCTGACACACAACCATACACACTCTGTTTGAACAGCCAATGAGTACAAATACAGAGTAAATGAAGTTCTGATGAAACAAAGCGCACAAATGATAAAGGAAGCACTTGCTGAAGTTGAGGGTGGAGATGAAAGGAAAGCTGGGTTTTATGTTCAGAGTCTAACCAGTGCTTAAATCAAGAACTAAATGATTTGATCACGGACGAATCACCGAGACAGAATGTTTGCCTTCTGTGGATTGATGACTTCAGTTTGTGTTCCAACGTTCATGCCTGGGGAACAAAACAATTCCCCACCACTGAAGAGCACCGTCTTTAGAGGGGATTTTCATAGGCAAATGCAACAGATTTCCTTCTCACACAAGTTAGCATGTTAGCCAGGAGAAACAGGAAGTGTAAATGATGACGTAACGGGTGACATGAAAGGAAGGAGTGTTGCGAGTGTTGGTCAAAGTTGTATTAAAGCTGTGGTGATTGGATAAAATTGCTGGGCGTGCAAAATTCGCAGGGATGGCCTGAGTTTGCGTTAACAGTTGCTATCGTAACATCAGGAGCTCCTGGAGGGCCTGGACAGAGTCATGAAGTCAAACTCCACCTGAAACTGTTTGGAGTGTGAAAACGTTAAATTAATGCCAACATGTACCGCCTCCGTGTGTCCCGTTCTTGATGGAGCCGTGTCTGGACGACCAAACACAGGTCGCTGTGAGATTCAATCAGTATCTCAAAAAGTTTAACCTAACCCCGACCCCACCGCCAAACGCTCCAGAACCGTACCAATCCGCCGTGGAATCGCGAAAATGAAGTTCATAGTGTGTGTGTGTGTGTGTGTGTGTGTGTGTGTGTGTGTGTGTGGTAGGTCCGTCTCCTCAGCATGGCTGCTCAACACGGTGACTTGCAGAGTGTGTGTTATCTCCTTAAGGAAGCCCATGTCGCTGTTCCCCCGGCGCCATCCCACAGCAACCCAGCCATCGTGGCGGCGTACTATGGTCACGCCAGCCTGGTCCGAGAGCTGCTGGACTCAGTACCTGGTAGGAGATCATATATGACACACGCAAGAAGGCCACTTTTGTTCTGGTCACATGTTGGTCTTTGAGTAATGAAGGTTGATGTACTGATGAAATGTGAGTGGTGACACGCATGAAGAGTCCAGATGCTGCTGAACGCATCATCCTGTCCTCATGACATCATCAAGACATGGGTTTGTCCTGGAGGAAAGAGATCTGAAACGGTTTGATCACGTGTGTGTGTGGAGGGTTGAATGTGGTGGCACTGCAGAGCTCAGAAAACAAAAATCAGAGATGAAGACGGTCCCTGCAGCTCCAGACGAGGACGAGCTCGCTCTCCTGCTGCCTTCGTAACGTTTGTCTCTTTGAGTTGAGGGTTGTTAGTGAGGCTGCTTCCTCTCAGCTCCTCACCGCAGGAAGGACCTCCTCAACTGGATGCTGGCCACATCGTGCCAGCAGGGTCACCTGGACGTGGTCCGGCTGCTGGTCCTCAGCTATGACGCCGACACCAGGGACTGCTCCATCCACAGCGATGAGTTTGCCGTCATCAACGGCCTGCCGCTGTACGCCGCCGCCCGAGCAGGTGGGGAGACGCTCTTCAGTTGCTGCTTTGATTGTTTGATGATGAGCAGGGTGACGTACGCACCGCCTTGACGCAGCAAAGACCCATTTGTTTGATGGTTGATGAATATTTTATCCTTGTTAAATGATCGAACTCCACGGCTTAAGAGCCTCCTGCCGTCCTGCAGCCTCATCCATCTGTCACTTGTTGTTCAGATCACGGTCCAGTTACAGGGTACAGTCCCTCCAGACCCAGACGCCATCCCGTCCCGACCTGGATCATAACCTATGGATTATGGCTGCTCTTCTGTTGAGTTGTGGCTTTAGAAGTGACAACTCGTACTGGACCGTATCAACTTCCTGATTGCTGGACTTCCTTTACTCTTCACTTCACTTGTGGCCATGAATGAGCGATTGTGTTCATCTGTGGGCGGCGCCGTGTTGTTGATGATGATGGCGCCCTGTTTTGCTCTGCAGGTAATGAAGAGATTGCTGGCTTCCTGCTGCAGAGTGGCGCCGGCTTCTCGTCTTACACCCTGATGGACCACCCAGCCTTCAGCAAACGCCTCCTCAGACACAAGCTCCTGGAGGCCTGCGACCCAGACGGGGTGCAGGTCTGTTCTCCGCGTCTCTTCTGCTTGTGATGTCTGGCGCGTGTTCAGGGTCATGACCTTTACTTTTTACTGTAACCGGACTTTGTTGATGCAGCTTAAGAGCTCAGTGACTTCTACTAAATGAAATAGTGCGGCTTCAAAGAGGGTTTTTTTCTTATTAATAATTAATCGGCTTGTTCAGTTGCTCTGCTTAGAAAGAGGCTCAGACTTCTTGATGCCACGCAAAAAGTGTTCGTATCTCTTTTTCTAGTACTGGTGAGATTTTCCAGCTATTGTTTGTATTACTGTCATGCAGTAGAGGGCGCTGTTGTTGACCAAATTCATACAAGCATCAAACAAAATGTATGATTGAAATTCACTTAGTTTGAAAATGAGAGTTTTTGATAGAACCAACTTTCATTCAAGTGTTGATAACAGAATGGATTAACTCACAAAAACAAAGGTGCGTGTGTGTGTGTGTGTGTGTGTGTGTGTGTGTGCGTGCGTGTGTGTGTGTGCGCGCATGTGCATGCGCAGGTGTTCCATGTGTGTTGGAGTGGTCTCCAGCTACCCTGGCTGGAGCTGGACTGGTTCATGGACGTCTCGTCCTCCATCACCCACCTTGACCTGTCCTCCAACAGCCTGAGCGTCGTCCCCTCGGTGGTGCCCTGGGGGCTCCTGCGCCTGCAGGAGCTCGACCTGTCCGATAACCTGTTGAAGGAGCTACCAGCCCCCGCCACCTCCCAGGAGGTCATCTGCTCCAGGTAAACATGTTGGGGGGAGGTAGCTACTCCGTGGGTGAGTGATGCGTGCGATGAGGTCAGGTGACCCTGCTGCTGCTCTCTCACTCCGTTATGTGTTTCAGGTTGCGGCAGGTGAATCTGTCTCAGAACCAGCTGACCAGTTTACCTCCCGCCCTGCTCCACCTGACGCACCTCTGCAGACTCTCAGCAGCCAAGAACCAGCTCACCTCCCTGTTCGACGCCCCCGCCGGTACGCCTCAACTCACCTGACTTGCACGTAAACGTAGCTGTTATATTTGAAGGTATTTACAGGCGTGTATCCACCTGCTGTTCAGCTGGCGGTAACTTCCTGTTATCAACCAACATTTGGGAAATAGGTTGTTGATGTCTGTGAATCGTTCCTGTCAGATGCCCGTCTCCACGCTCCAGTTCTGTGGTGGCAGTCGTGATGTCTGGAGGTTGTTACTGTGACTCAGGACGACAGATGATGTCATACATTGCCTGTCTGTCTTCTTCCGTCAGCGACCAACTGGATCGGACTCCGTAAGCTGGAGGAACTGGATGTGTCTGACAACCTCCTGACTGCTCTGCCCTCCTCCGTCATGCACGGCTTGAAGTCTCTGAACTTCCTGAACGTGAGCAGGAACAAACTGAGCGTCTTCCCGGACCCCTGGGCCTGTCCACTGGTGAGACCCCCCAGTGAAAATTCACCAAACTGCCATCCAAGCAGCTTTGGGGGAAAACAATCTGTACATCAACATGAAACCTGTGTGTGACGTTGGTACAGACGTGAATCTCCTCTCAGGTGATTGTCACTGAAGCTAAAACCACGTCTGCGTTTTCATCTGCAGAAACACTGCAAAGCTTCTTCCAACATGATCGAGAGTCTTCCGGACAGCATCTCCATCTTCTGGAGGACGCAGCTGCAGGACGTGGACTTCTCCAACAACAGCCTGCACCAGCTGCCCTCCTACATCTTTGAGCTGGAGGTAGTTGTCAGCACACCTCCCCCAGTAGTGTTGATCAGCTGGGGGGTTAAGTTAGTGGTCCCTAACCCTTTTAAACCAAGAACCACCTCAGAAAAAAGGCTGTCCAAGTATTACCATTATGACCAAAGTGAAAACTACAGGAACGTAGCGGTAGGCTACCATTAGCTACAGACAGCATTAGCAGGAGCATCACTCACCGTGGTTGAACGCGTCCACGTAGTGTCTGACACAGAAATACTACAGAAAGACAAAGCTTATTATGAATCATTTAAAATTCAATTCTGTTTACATCGTTTTTCTTTCAAAAATATTTACTGTCTTGATATTTAAATATTTTTGACTTGTTTCATTTGAAAAAAAGATTCTGAATTTCTGTGAGTGCCACTAAAGGGAGCTGGCAAACCACCAGAGGTACATGTACCATAGTTTGGGAACCACTGATTTAAATGAAGACTTTGTGTAATGTGCTAGTTGGGCTCCAGGGGGCAGCACTGCTGTGTTCAGATGGTAGTAGAGTGAGGTGATGTGAGGACGGAGTCAGGATTAACCAGGCAACCTTCATCTACACTGCACTGTCCAGACAAATGAGACTGAAATTCAAATCGGTTGTGAAGAGACAAACTCAAGGGAAGATGTTGGCAAGACAAACACACACTGACGGAACAATAGTGAGGATACAAACAGAGCAGCGGAACCAAAACATGGGAAACTATAAATGAAATAAATAGAATGAAAATAAAACAGACAACTCAAATTATTAAATCTATGGCACAGACTAAAGTATAGCAAAGCTAAAAGTAACTGACATAATAAAATAGAATAGGATGAAAAGGAACCACACAGATTTTAATCACAACCTTTAGCAGCTGATTGGTGCGTCGACAGGATCAAGTTTGGCTTACAGTCGTTTGAGACTGTAAGCCAAACATAGTTTATTTGTAGTAATGTGTACTTGAACTACACCCCATATTTGAACTACCTGGGCCCTGCTGTGTGTGTGTGTGTGTGTGTGTGTGTGTGTGTGTGTGTGTGTGTGTGTGTGTGTGAGTGTGTGTGAGAGAGAGACTCTTATTTATTGTGTGTGTGTGTGTGAGAGACTCTCATTTGTTGTGTGTTCACGTGTGTGTTGTTTTTACATGATCAGAGTGTAACGCTTCATTAGGACTCCAGGAAGAGCAGCTGATCCTGATAATCTAAGCTAACAGCCAGCTGCTGTGTGTGTGTTTATTCCATGGAAGGAAACTCTGACTCTTGTAACCCCCCCCCCTTCTCCCATCAGGCTTTGCTCTCACTGAGGTTGTGTGGGAATCACATCGCCACACTTCCAGCGCCGTCTAAATGGAGCTGCTCTCAGCTGAAGACACTCGACCTTTCTAGGAACCAACTGGGCAAGTAGGTCGATGCACGCACGCACAACCACACACACACACACCCACACACCCAAGGAAGTGTGTGTAAACACTGTCGGCTCTCCTTTGAGGATAATTAACGGTGTGTGCGAACATCGGAGCTCATCAGTGTGGGTTCTCTCAGGAGTCACAGGAGGTCATGATTCTAATGGCCTGTCTGCTGGAACCTGATTTAGGTTCCACCCACCTTAAACTAACTCCACCCTGTTTAGCAAGGTGTTGGGGTCATGTACCCTCCCCCAAAGCTGCCCTCAACTTGTCTAATGAAACAACACAGTCATGTGATGTGTGTTCCATCAGACTCACTTCCTGTCACCACCAAGTGGCGCTGTGACTTATCTGACCCAAAAAATATAGGCTTCTTCCTTGGCCCAGGCCCTGCCCCTCCACCACGTTTCACAAAGCGTGAAAATCGCCATCATAGTTTGGTTGACAAACCAGCATTATTTTGTTGTTGTGTTATTTTCCTGCCAATGAAAGGAAAGAGGCTGTGGGGTTGTCCTGGCTGACACGACTCTGCAGCATCGCGTGGACATGGGGGGCGGTGCCTCTGCGTTGGCAGACCAGGCTGGGGGTTCCCCGTTTTAAGAAGGGGGGACCTGGAGGAGTGTGTTCCAACTATTGTGGATCACACTCCTCAGCCTTCCTGGTGAGGTCCCTCCGGGGGTTCTGGAGAGAACGGTGATGGTCGAACCTTGGATCCAGGAGGAGCAGTGTGGTTTTTGTCCTGGTCGTGGAACCGTGGACCAGCTCTACACTCAGCAGGGTCCTGGAGGGCGCATGGGAGTTTGCACAACCAGTCCACATGGGTTTTGCATTCAGCCGTGTCCCTCAGGGAATCCTGTGGGGGTGCTCTGGGAGTATCGGACCTGTATGACTGGTGCCAGTCCACATTGCCTGCTGTAAGTCGGATTTGTTTCCAGTGAATATTGGACTCCGCCAGGCTGCCCTTTGTCACCGATTCTGTTCATAACTTTTATGGACAGAATCTCTCGGAACAGCCAGGATATTGAGGGGATCCAGTTTGGTGGCTGCAGGATCAGGTCTCTGCTCTTTGTGGATGATGTGGTCCTGCTGGCTTCATCAGGCTGTGACCTTCAGCCCTCGTTTGTTCACAGGTGAGGGAAAGGTGGATCATGAGATCGATAGGCGGATTGGTGCGGTGTCTGCAGTGATGTGGACTCTGCATCGGTCCGTCCTGGTGAAGAAGGGGCTGAGCCAAAAGGCAAAGCTCTCAATTTACCGGTTGATCTGGGTTCCTCCCCTCACCTGTGGTCATGAGCTGTGGTTAATGATCGAGAGGACGAGATCGCGTGTACAAGTGAAATGAGTTTCCTCCAGAGGGCTGCTGGTCTCTCCCTCAGAGACAGGGTGACGCCATTCTGGAGGAGCTTGGAGTAGAACCGCTGCCCCTCCACATCGGGAGGAGTCAGATGATGTGGCTTGGTCATCTGGTCAGGACGCCTCCCTGGGAGGTGTTCAGGTCCATGCGGTAGGAGGCCTCAGGGAAGACCAAGGACACGTTGGAGAGACCATGTCTCTCAGCTGGCCTGGGGACACCTCAAGATCCCCCGTGAGGATAAAGTAGCTGAGGAGGGGGAAGCCTGGGTCTCTGCTTAGGCTGCTGCCCCCGCAACCCGACCCGGATAAGTAGAAGAAGATGGATGGAGGGATGGATGATGATGGATGGAGGGCTGGATGGTGGATGGATGAATGGATGGAGGGATGGATGGATGGAGGGATGGATGATGGATGGAGGGCTGGATGATGGATGGATGGATTGTGGATGAATGAATGGATGGAGGGATGGATGATGGATGGAGGGCTGGATGATGGATGGATGGAGGGATGGATGATGGATGGAGGGCTGGATGATGGATGGATGGATGGATGGTGGATTGATGAATGGATGGATGGTGGATGGATGATGGATGGAGGGCTGGATGATGGATGAATGGAGGGGTGGATGGTGGATGGATGAATGGATGGAGGGATGGATGGTGGATGGATGATGGATGGAGGGATGGATGATGGAGGGATGGATGGATGGATGGTGGATGGATGATGGAGGGATGGATGATTGATGAATGGATGGATGGAGGGATGGATGGATGGATGATTGATGGATGGATGGATGGAGGGATGGATGGATGGTGGATGGATGATGGAGGGATGGATGATTGATGAATGGATGGATGGAGGGATGGATGGATGATGGATGGTGGATGGATGATGGATGGAGGGATGGCTGGAGGGATGGATGGATGGTGGATGGATGATGGAGGGATGGATGGATGGATGAAAGTAAAGAACAGAAACTGAACCAGAACAAGGACACTAGCTTCTCTTGTCTTGACATTATCAGACCCTCCCACCTTGCTGGTGGATGATGATGTCTGATCTGTGCGTGTCACAGCGCCATAGGGGCGGGGCGTTATGACCAACGACATCACATTTGAAAGGATTGAATGGCGGTGGTGATGTCTTGTCTTGTGGTGATATCTCCTGAACACCGTCAGTGGATCCCTTCAGATTTGGGCCGGCCCTCTTGCTTGCTGCTGAGCCGCTGCTGTGGATGCGGGGGTTCCCTGACGTCGTCTGCATGCTTGTACCTTTCAGAACAGAAGAAGCTCCTAAATCCAGGAGGCTGGCCTTCCTGACCACATGGAGCCGAAGAGACCCCGACCCAGGTAGCAACACGTCACACCGTGATCTCCTGAAAACTGACAGTCATATATATTATCACTACAACTACTACTACAACTACTACTACGACTACTACTACTTATGTTTCACCAACTCTCATCAAAGATGGTTCTGACATTCGGACCCCTGGTGTGTTTTATTTCATCTGAACTGGTCCAGTTAAACTAAAACTTATCTAAAAGAAGATTATTTGCTCTCAACTGGATCAGTTTCAGCGATGAAGAGGCAGCCAGGTTTGTACGGGCCGAGCAACTTTCATGATATGAGTCCCGTAACCATTGGCTGCCCCCCACTGGGTCTGGTACCATCTCTTGCTTCTCGTGTTGTTTCTGCGGTGCTTTTTGACGGACTGGCCACGACCCTCTGCTCTGTCTTGGCAGCGTGTCCCGTGGAGTTCCCCGCCATTCTCCGCCATTCTCTGGAAGTGCTTTTCTTGAACGACAACCAGCTGGAGTGCGTGCCGCAGTCAGTGTGTGTCCTGAGCAGCCTCACAGAGCTCTACCTTTCCAAGTGAGCCTGAGAACAGTCGTCTGGTCCGGTCTGGTCTTCAATTCTTCAGTCGCTCTCCCATCAATACATCCATACACACCACAGAGAACCAGTGAAACCAGTCAAAGGAAACATAGAAAGCCATGAGACAGTGGAGGGACCTGGTTCAGACAGGGTCACAGTAATGGTCATTAGTGGTCACATGGTCTGGACCGGGCCCCCCAGATCAACTAAGTGGTGGGAAAATCAGCTGCAACTGGTAGCAGCTGTTTCAGAGGCTCCACTCTTCACATGGGTGAATCACTTAGGAAGTCAAGATTTTGGCAGCAAATCCAAGTGTTTCCCAGATGAGGTTTTGTGAGCCCGTCTGCCATTATATTCATTTTTTTCCATATTCATTTTGTGAATAATTGTGTTCCATGGAGTTATGAGGCATGCAGCTGATGATCTGTTGGGGTGCTGTGTCCAATGTGACGGGCTGATCGGTGCTGTCTCATCTGTCTGGAACAGCAACCCTGGGATACGGGAGCTTCCAGCAGAGTTGGGCCAACTCTCCAACCTGTGGCAGCTGGACATCGAAGACCTCAATATCACTAACGTCCCTCAGGAGGTCAGAAAAGAAGGTGCGTACAGTCCCCAGGGATCCTCGACTGATTTATTCACCGTCCCCATTTGCATGTTGGGGTTTGATTTCTGAGGAAGTTCAGCTCGCTGCATCATCTGTGTTTGCGCTGATTAAACTCAGCTGGTCAAGAATTCAAAGAGCAAGAAACTTCAGCTGTTGGAAACAAATCAACAGTTTTTCTTTCTTTGGAGGTCAAACTGCAACTGACAGAAGCTGAAATGATCATCAGTGAGGAAGAAAAACAAGCATGACAATAGCCAGTAAAGTTACTGGTGGATCTGATGTAGAACTGAACCAGTCTGGTGTTTACTGGTGGATCTGATGTAGAACTGAACCAGTCTGGTGTTTACTGGTGGATCTGATGTAGAACTGAACCAGTCTGGTGTTTACTGGTGGATCTGATGTAGAACTGAACCAGTCTGGTGTTTACTGGTGGATCTGATGTAGAACTGAACCAGTCTGGTGTTTACTGGTGGATCTGATGTAGAACTGAACCAGTCTGGTGTTTACTGGTGGATCTGATGTAGAACTGAACCAGTCTGGTGTTTACTGGTGGATCTGATGTAGAACTGAACCAGTCTAGTGTTTACTGGTGGATCTGATGTAGAACTGAACCAGTCTGGTGTTTACTGGTGGATCTGATGTAGAACTGAACCAGTCTGGTGTTTACTGGTGGATCTGATGTAGAACTGAACCAGTCTAGTGTTTACTGGTGGATCTGATGTAGAACTGAACCAGTCTGGTGTTTACTGGTGGATCTGATGTAGAACTGAACCAGTCTGGTGTTTACTGGTGGATCTGATGTAGAACTGAACCAGTCTGGTGTTTACTGGTGGATCTGATGTAGAACTGAACCAGTCTGGTGTTTACTGGTGGATCTGATGTAGAACTGAACCAGTCTGGTGTTTACTGGTGGATCTGATGTAGAACTGAACCAGTCTGGTGTTTACTGGTGGATCTGATGTAGAACTGAACCAGTCTGGTGTTTACTGGTGGATCTGATGTAGAACTGAACCTCCACCATCCACCAGTCTGGTGTTTACTGGTGGATCTGATGTAGAACTGAACCAGTCTGGTGTTTACTGGTGGATCTGATGTAGAACTGAACCAGTCTGGTGTTTACTGGTGGATCTGATGTAGAACTGAACCAGTCTAGTGTTTACTGGTGGATCTGATGTAGAACTGAACCAGTCTGGTGTTTACTGGTGGATCTGATGTAGAACTGAACCAGTCTGGTGTTTACTGGTGGATCTGATGTAGAACTGAACCAGTCTAGTGTTTACTGGTGGATCTGATGTAGAACTGAACCAGTCTGGTGTTTACTGGTGGATCTGATGTAGAACTGAACCAGTCTGGTGTTTACTGGTGGATCTGATGTAGAACTGAACCAGTCTGGTGTTTACTGGTGGATCTGATGTAGAACTGAACCAGTCTGGTGTTTACTGGTGGATCTGATGTAGAACTGAACCAGTCTGGTGTTTACTGGTGGATCTGATGTAGAACTGAACCAGTCTGGTGTTTACTGGTGGATCTGATGTAGAACTGAACCAGTCTGGTGTTTACTGGTGGATCTGATGTAGAACTGAACCAGTCTGGTGTTTACTGGTGGATCTGATGTAGAACTGAACCTCCACCATCCACCAGTCTGGTGTTTACTGGTGGATCTGATGTAGAACTGAACCTCCACCATCCACCAGTCTGGTGTTTACTGGTGGATCTGATGTAGAACTGAACCTCCACCATCCACCAGTCTGGTGTTTACTGGTGGATCTGATGTAGAACTGAACCTGCTGGTATCTCTAACTTAAAAGAGAGATGGAAAAGCAAATAGCGAGAGACTGTTTAGAAAAGGGCGAGGTTGGCTTAAAACAGTGTTTGGTCTCAACTGCTGAGAACTATATCCCGTTCTCTGGTCTGTCAGGACCTGCGTCTGTACTGGGCTTCCTCCGGGCTCACCTTCGAAAGGCTGAACCCTGTAAACAGCTGAAGATGCTCGTGATTGGTCCGCCGAGGCAGGGGAAGACCGCCCTGCTGGAGGCTCTGCAGACGGGCAGGGCGTCCCCCCTCACACCAACAGACTGCAGCATCTCGACGTCCACGTGGGAGCTGGACAAACCCAATGGAGGCAAGAATAATGTACGTGAACACACACCAACGTACATATGGTCCATATTTTAGGACACACAACAAGTTTCCAGGACAGAGCATTTCCTGTGGCGTCTGAGGTGTTGGACCCTGTCGGTGATTCAGGATCTTGAATGACAGCTTTTCAAAAGACACCTGACCCGTCACTTTCAGTCGTTTCTTGAGAGGTGACTCCGCTTGTCTCCTGGAACATGCAGAGGAACTCAGTGGTGTTCAACGTGTGGGACATCGGCGGTCAGGCCAGCATGTCCACAGTCAACCAGTGTTTCTTCACCGATAAGGCCCTCTACGTGGTGACCTGGAACCTGGCCCTGGGGGAGGAGGCTGTGGCTGGCCTGCAGACGTGGCTGCTTAACATCGAGGTGATGTTGAGAGAGAGGAAGACTGTGTGTGTGTGTGTGTGTGTGTGTGTGTGTGTGTGTGTGTGTGTGTGTGTTGGTACAACATGCAGTATATACTGTAAAATGATTAGACATCATCATTACTATGCATTTTGGTTTTCAGGCACGAGCCCCCAACTCTGCTGTGGTCGTCGTGGGGACACATCTGGATCTCATTGACACGAAGTTCCGGACCGAGCGGCTGGCTACTCTGAGAGCGTACATCCTGGCTCTGTGCCGATCGCCGTCAGGCGCCCGAGCAACTGGTTACCCTGACATCACCTGGAAGCATCTTCAGTCAGTGACCTTTGATATTGAAAGCTTTCTACGTGGATTAATTTTGGAAAGATATACAAATAAGTGTGTGTGTGTGTGTATCAGTGAATTGTCCTGTAAGAACCTGGAGGGTTTGGACGGGCTGAAGAAGCTTATCTACCAAGTGGCTCTCTCTATGAAAGACAGTGGCGCCAGCTCCACCTGTGGCAGTAAACTGTTGGGAAGACTGGTGAGTGGTGTGTGTGTGTGTGTGTGTACTAATGTGATGATATGAACTGTCAGTCAATCTGTTATTTACCTTCACCTTTACATGAGAGCAGACAGGTAGGAACCATCACCCGGCGTTTGCACTCATCGGCTGTTTTAATCCGTGGGCGGGGCACGGAGGCTCTTGTTGCCTGGTATGAGATGTCAATCAAAGGCCTGCCCCCATTTCTTATGACCAGAGACGGTCCAGAATCTTGTTTCTCCGCTGCACTTTAAGCAGTGTTGAATGTAAGTCTTTACAAAAGTAGTAGGTTGCAGTAACAAAGTAATTTAGACGGTAACGGAGTGTTATAAATGTTTCCAATGACTTAATTTATTATTAAAGTTTCAGAACTTTGCAGACTTTTAAAAGTCTTGGCACAATAAACCCATCGTGATATCGATGTCTTGTTTGTTTTAATTCCTTTTTCTACACCAGTTTTCCGCTCAGTTCATTGTTGACATTGTCATACTGTATCATGTGACTGCATCGACCAATCAGAGCTGTCACAGGAAGCAGCCTCTGGTGTCAGGAGTCCTGGGTACTCGGGTTTGGTTGCTAATTCCTGTTTTCACAACCAGAAACATTATTTGATCCCTAAAGTGTTTCAACATGTAACATACATGAGTTACAAATCTGCAGACTGAGCGACACGTTTCACACATGGCCTCATCAGGTTCATGCCTTCGACCAGCGAGGCGTCTCTCCTTCTGCCTGATGGGAAGTTTTTTATGTTATGAAGATGAATTAAAGAGGATTGTTTCAGTCCTCTTGTGTGACATATATTCATAGATTTTGAACCCAAGACTTCCTCCCATCTTTTGCACCAAGAACCAAGGCTGGCAGATACAGCATCTGAAAATAGATGTCAACACACCCAAAAAGGAGAGCAGTAGAAGATTCGTGTACGTCAAAGTGAAGGTTGGAGTCATAATGGCTGGCTGACGTTGAGGTGGTGGAGTCAGTTGTGTTGGGAGGAATTTCCCTTCTCTCTTTGTTACCTCATAAATTTTAAAGTACTTTCTCCCAGCCACGCCTACGGTCAATTTAGAGTCTGGATTAACCTGGTCCCTCTTGATGTCTTTGGACTGTGGAGGAAGCTGGAGTACCAGAGAGAACCCAGCAGGAACAGGGAGAACATGGAGACTCACCCAGAAAGACCCCGTGCTGCAGCCGGGGCTCCACCCACAACCTTCTTGCTGGGGGCCACAGGGAGGACCACTGCTCCACCCACCACCTTCTTGATGGGGGGCCACAGGGAGGACCACTGCTCCACCCACAACCTTCTTGCTGGGGGCCACAGGGAGGACCACTGCTCCACCCACAACCTTCTTGCTGGGGGCCACAGGGAGGACCACTGCTCCACCCTCAACCTTCTTGATGGGGGCCACAGTGAGGAACACTGCTCCACCCACAACCTTCTTGCTGGGGGCCACAGGGAGGACCACTGCTCCACCCACAACCTTCTTGCTGGGGGCCACAGGGAGGACCACTGCTCCACCCACAACCTTCTTGCTGGGGGCCACAGGGAGGAACACTGCTCCACCCACAACCTTCTTGCTGGGGGCCACAGGGAGGACCACTGCTCCACCCACAACCTTCTTGCTGGGGGCCACAGGGAGGACCACTGCTCCACCCACAACCTTCTTGCTGGGGGCCACCGTGAGGACCACTGCTCCACCCACAACCTTCTTGCTGGGGGCCACAGGGAGGACCACTGCTCCACCCACAACCTTCTTGCTGGGGGCCACCGTGAGGACCACTGCTCCACCCTCAACCTTCTTGATGGGGGCCACAGTGAGGAACACTGCTCCACCCACAACCTTCTTGCTGGGGGCCACAGGGAGGACCACTGCTCCACCCACAACCTTCTTGCTGGGGGCCACAGTGAGGACCACTGCTCCACCCACAACCTTCTTGCTGGGGGCCACAGGGAGGACCACTGCTCCACCCACAACCTTCTTGCTGGGGGCCACAGTGAGGACCACTGCTCCACCCACAACCTTCTTGCTGGGGGCCACAGGGAGGACCACTGCTCCACCCACAACCTTCTTGATGGGGGCCACAGTGAGGAACACTGCTCCACCCACAACCTTCTTGCTGGGGGCCACAGGGAGGACCACTGCTCCCCTGTGCTGCCCTGTTCAACAGTCATAAATATCAATCTTGTAGAAATCAAGTCAATGACGCTGTGAGTGCTTCCAGTTTTAACACTTAGTCAAACCCTGCAGTCATTTTGGTGACAGCAACACAAAAGTCAGTATCAGTGTATATAATCAGTAACTAATGACTCTACCCAGAAAGTAATGTTGCCAGTAACTCACTACTTCCAAATGAAAAGAACTAGTAAAACCTAAAACATTACATTTTGGCAGTCGCTTGCACAACAGTGCCTCTAAGAGACGAGCAGCAGGTCCCAGGTCTGTTCACCCTGACGGGAAACGTGACTGCGCCATCGCCTCGCCGTCAGCAGCATCATCAGCCGTGTAGTAGAGCTCAGACAGCTGGATCACAGCTGGATCCTCCCTCTGCACAGACGACATAGCATAGCGATAGCAGCAGCTGGTCTATAGTTGTGAGAAAGATTCTCTGGGCAGCCAACGTCTCCGTAGAGAGGAAGGCGTGAACAGGCCCGTCAGACCCCAGCCAGCTGAGTTCCTGGCCCGTTCAGACACGATTCAAGTGAAGAGCCCCTCGGACCCCTGAGACCTGAACGCTCAGACCACATTCAGGGGTGTTCTGGACCACATGAGGCCTCATTCTTGATGTTCAGATTTGAATGTGTCATTGAGGGCTCAGCCTCCAGGCAGTGTTTGCTTATACACAACAGCAGTTGTGTTGTCAGATCGTGACGTCTGAAAATGTATGAGCGCATCGGAACGTGTGAGTGGATTTAGTTTGACTGGAACTTGCTGAGGAATGGACCCTCATTTTAAAGGGAACCTCTCATTGCCTCATTTGGCCGACTTAGACGAGTTCCTCGTGACTTTCTGTCCACACAGCCACCAAGAGTGATTGGAAGTTACTCCTCCTTTTCTGTCAGAACCGGCATGGCTGACAGCTGGACCACCAGCGAGAGACTCTTAAGAATCAGAGTACAACGGTGCATCTGCCATCGGACCTTTGGTGTCTGTAAAGAGCCTCCATTGGTAGATTTTGATGCTGCTGTTGGTGTTTGGTCAGAAAATGTTGAAATCTCTCTGCTACCAGATCCCCAGGAGCTACGTGACACTTCAGGAAGCTGTAATAGCTGAGAAACAGAGCCGTGAAGAGGAGGGGGAGGTCCAGTACCTGACCGAGGCCCAGTTAGACTGCATCATTGAACAGAACCCAGGAAGTGACATCAAAGACTATGAGGACCTGCAGACAGGTACTGTGCTTTTTTCATCAAACGCTTGAGTGTCAAATGGTTTACTAAATCACTAATTTAACTATTCAGACTACAAAGACTTGTTCAGGTGTGTACCAGGTGTGAACGTGGTCCTTGAGGAGAGCGGCATGTTAGCAGCTCTCTTCTCTTCATGTTGTATTTGTAGCCATCAACTTCCTGATTGAGACGGGGACCCTGTTACACTTCCCTGACACCAGCCATGGCCTGTGCACCCTCTACTTCCTGTGTCCTGTGTGGCTGTCAGAGTGCCTGGAGAGGATCGTCCATCTCAAGTCGTCCCGCTCGGTGGCCAGGAATGGAGTGATCCGAGCTGAAGACCTCAGGGTGAAACTAAGACAGAAAAATTCAAAACAGCACGTTGGAACCTATGAACTCCATTTTTGCTTTTCTTTGCTGATGATATTGTTGTGTGGCGCAGATGCTGCTGGTGGGAACGGGCTTCACCCAGCAGACCGAAGAGCAGTATTTCCAGTTCCTAGCCAAGTTTGAGATTGCGCTGCCTGTGGCCAACAACAGGTAAAGTCAGGTCAGGTTTATCAGTGTGGCACCAAACTCCAACCAAAGTTCTGTCCTGACTCTGTCCAAGTAGAGCAGGTCCAGCACCTCCCTCCTTCAATGAACCTCCACCCAACAATTCTCCATCAGCAGCACATCCTGCAACAGCAGCCACCAGAACCTTCCTTTACCAGCAGGAAGGTGGAGCAGATCCAGGATCGGTGGGGACGGAGAGAGAGAAGGAGAGCAGGACAGAGACAAAGACAGAGAATGGAGGAAGACAGAGAGACAGAAGGAAAGAGAGGGACAGAGAGAAAGAGGGAGAGAAAGGAGGAGAGACTGATGGACAGAGACAAAGACAGAGAATGGAGGAGGACAGAGAGACAGAAGGAAAGAGAGGGACAGAGATAAAGAGGGAGAGAAAGGAGGAGAGACTGATGGACAGAGACAAAGACAGAGAATGGAAGAAGACAGAGAGACAGAAGGTGAGAGGGACAGAGACAAAGAGGGAATGAAAGGAGGAGAGACTGATGGACAGACGGGGACGTGAGCAGGTGGAGCTACGGGTGGCAGCTGGAGCCTCTTCAGGTCTGGAGCCTCCTCCAGCAGCACCAGGATCTGGGATGAGGGGAGAAGAAGAGGAGTTAGTAACACGTCTGAGGACAGGAGGAGGAGAGAGAAGCCCAGTGCATCATGGGAGATCCCAGCAGTCTGAGCCTAGAGCAGCAGATCTAAGGGCCAGACCATGAATCAGATCAACAGATCCATGCAATGATCCACCTGTTTGAGACCCTGAGATACTTGAACTCCTTCACTGCTCGGTCCAATATTCACCTTCATGTATACTATAAACTCACATGTGGAATATTGGTTGACAGTCATATTAGTAACTTCTGGAACCAAATAACTCAAAGTCAAGGCTGGTGTGAAAGTCACCAGTTTAAGCGGCAGCATTTCTAATGTGTTGTCCTTTCCTGTGGCTGAAGCTATCTGCTGCCCCACCTCCTGCCCCCCAAGCCCGCCATGGACATCCACTGCTTCCGCCAGCAGACCAACAACATGCTGCAGCGCCTCTTCAAGATGAGCTTTGTCCCTGCTGGGTTTTGGGAGCGCTTCATTGCCAGGATGCTCATCAGCCTCACCGAGATGGACCTGCAGGTTTGGAAACAGCCAGCATTGTAGCGCCAGTTCTACTTTCCAACTCTTCAGCGTCATTTTAAAATGTGATTGTTGGTCTTGGTTCAGTCGTTTGAACCCAAAAGGAACCCTCGCAGCCAGTGCAGCAGGAACTCCGTGATCTACAGCTTTGGTGGAACCCAGCAGAGGAACCGCTGCAGCACCTTCAGAGTCCGACGCAGCCAGACCATCTACTGGAAGGAGGGGCTGCTGGTCACCTTTGATGGTGGCTACCTGAGGTCAGAGCCTGGAGGACGTGTGTGTTTGTAGTGAGGCTCATTTGTCGTGGGAGCTAAATGGTACAAACTCCTGATGTCTGTAACATCCCAGACCCTCATAGCACAGAGGAGAGAAGTGAAAACAACAGCTGCCGAAGAAGAGAGGATGGATTAAACCATCTGGTTTGGGTGAGGGGGTGAACAGATGAATGAATGAGACACTTGTCTGTCCCTACAGTGTGGAGTCATCCGACTTCAACTGGAAGAGGAAGAAGAGCGGCGGAATCAAGATCATCTGCCAGTCTGAGATGAGGGATTTCTCCGCCATGGCGTTCATCACCGACCACGTCAACTCTCTGATCGAGCAGTGGTTCCCGGGTCAGTGCTGCTCGCACACCACAAGCGCGGTACCATGCAGGGTGATTACATCAAGGTCAAAGTAAAGATGCGTAGGTCATGTGATTCCCACATTTGTGTGAAGAGATTAAAGTGTTTCAACGCCAGAAATTTGTGGGACGCCGTGTCAGACGAGCTCTGAGCAAAACTCCATTCAGGAGATGAGCTCTTAAAGTCTCCTGATTGTTGTCTTGTGGAAGGACTTTATTGTATTGAATAAAAACATCTCAGGAAGCAAGATGGTGATTTCAGCAATTTTAGGGTTAAACAAAGTAATCCAATCAGTAAAGGTGGAGGAAGTCTTGATGGCTGCTGTGGTAGTTTGACTCAGGTGTACCTAATAAATTGGTGAGGCGATCAGTTTCCTGCAGCAGACTAACGCGGGTGCTTTCATCACGTCAGCTCTGACAGCCAGCGAGAGTGACGGAAGTCTGGTCATAGAGCAGTACGCCCCCTGCCCCCTCTGCACCTCGCTGGGCCAGCAGAACCAGACTGAGGCCCCAGTCAGCGGGCCTGGCCAGGTGGGAGGGAGGGACGGATGCAGAGCAGGTGACAGAGAGGGAGGCGGGGTGTATTACTTCAACATGGAGGACTGTGTGCTGGCTGCAGTGGAGAAGGAACACATCACCTGTCCTCAGCACCCAGACCAACCGGTCCCCCTCCAGGAGCTGGTCCCAGAACTCTTCATGACGGACTTCCCCACACGGTAACCTCCCAGCAACTCACAGCCCATGCGGGTTTGGAGTTGTCATTCATCTTTAAATATGATGTTGAACTTTGACCCATATTAACATTGTAGCAGGTTCCTGCTGAGGAATCAACAGGTCCTGGTGCTACAGCAGTGACACAGAAACGAGCAGTGGCGCTCGTGCCTGACGGGCGTTCCTCACCTGCCTCCCAGGTGTGAAACCTCCTGCGGTCCACGGTCCAGAACAAACTGCCTGTATCACTCCAGTGGGAACCAGGACTAATCAGATCAAGTGTATACGGTGTAACTAGCACGTCAAAGTTGGTCCTAACCTTTTAGGGGTGAAAAGCCACTGAGTCTCTGAGGGAGAGTCATAAAATGAGGACCCAAGAAAATGTCCTCCCAGCGACGGCGCCTGGTGGCAGCAGTCTGATGGGTGGGAGGTCGCTCCTACAGGCGGCTCCATCTCTGTACAGTTGCTCAGAACCTTGGAAAAGTTTGGTGCTCTGGTTGCGTCACAGCAAAAAGGTCCTGGGTTTGAGTCCCAGCTGTCCTGTCTGTGTGCATGTTCTCCCTCGTCATCAAGCACATGTATGCTGGTTCAACATCTCTCTGTCTCTCTCTCTGTCTCTGTCTGTCTGTCTGTCTGTCCCTGTCTGTCTCTCTCTCTCTCTGTTTTTCTCTCTCTGTCTCTGACTCTGTCTCTCTCTCTGTCTCTGTCTCTCTCTCACTGTCTCTCTCTGTCTCTGTCTCTCTGTCTCTGTCTCTCTCTCACTCTTTCTCTCTCTGTCTCTCTCTCTGTCTCTGTCTCTCTCTCACTCTGTCTCTCTCTGTCTCTGTCTCTCTCTCTGTCTCTCTCTGTCTCTCTCTCTCTATCTGTCTCTGTCTGTCTGTCCCTGTCTGTCTCTCTCTCTCTCTCTCTGTTTCTCTCTCTCTGTCTCTGACTCTGTCTCTCTCTGTCTCTGTCTCTCTCTCACTCTGTCTGTCTCTCTCACTGTCTCTCTCTGTCTCTCTCTCTGTCTCTCTCTCTCTCTCTGTCTCTGTCTCTCTCTCTCTCTCTGTCTCTGTCTCTCTGACCATCTAAATATTTGTACAAATGTGTTGAACTGGAGACTTAGAAGAATGTAGATGAGGTTTGAGTAAACAGGAGCCTGGAACCGACGCCCCAGCTGCTGCGTTCACTCCATCATGTCAGGAGGTTTTATTAAGGAGGTGATGACAGACAAGAGAGCTGTCCTCCGTCACACAAACACAGACGTCTTTGCTTGTCTCCAAATAAATGGAGGTGCATTATCATGATTATACCACAGCCAGAGGACGTTCAACTATCTCTGTTGTCATCTAATGCTGAATGCTGTGTGTGTGTGTGTGTGTGTGTGTGTGTGTGTGTGTGTGTGTGTGTGTGTGTGTGTGTGTGTGTGTGTGTGTGTGTGTGTGTGTGTGTGTGTTAGGCTCTTTCTAGAGAAAAGCCAGCTGGAGTATTTGGAGGAGGAGGGTAACGTCCTGGGTCAGGGAGGCAGTGGGACCATCATTTACCGAGCTCGTTACCGCAACCAGCCGGTGGCTGTCAAACTCTTCCGCTTCAAGAAGTGTCAACAACAGACAATAAGCAGCGACACGGGTACACACACACACACACACAGACACACACACACAGATTTTATGATGACTTTGCTGAACCGTGTCTTTCCCAGTTGGTAGGGTTTTACTTGTGGTCCAGTAGAAGGTTGAGATCACGTACGTAGACACAAATGAAAAATGTTCTTAAAAATGATGGTCAAAGTTTCATGTAAGCTGCAACAACAAAGCCCCCTCTGACGTCCGGCGCCTCCTTTGCTCCTCCTCTCTCAGACACCATGATGAAACACCTGCAGTCTGCCGACGCCTGTCGCAGCTTCTCAGAGTTCCGCCAGGAGACCAGCATGCTTCACTCCCTGCAGCATCCCTGCATCGTGGCTCTGGTGGGCATCAGCATCCACCCACTCTGCTTCGCCCTGCAGCTCGCCCCCCTCGGCAGCCTCAACACTGTCCTGGAGGAGCGGCGCAAAGGCATGTACACACACACATCAGTGTCTTCCAGGGACCCGGGGTCCTTGAGGGATTTCATTTTTCTACTAATTAGCTGGTAATTTTGAGTAACTTTTTCCCAATTTCTTGTCAATTTTAGGTCATTCCTTGTTTATTTATTTCCACATGCTGTCCTCTCATTTGACAAAAACATCAGTTAATTTTATGAGAAAAACATGAAATTACTAGAGATTTGGGATAAAGATCTACAAATGTGCCTAAAATGGGACTGTTATTATCTGACATTTAACAGAAACTACTGAGTGTTGTAAAAGGAAAAATGAAAATGTGCTGAAAAAATAACTTGAAAAGCTGAAAAAGGTAGGTTTCTAATTGTTTTCTTACATTTATTATAGAAGAATCAGAAATCTGCTTGCTTGTTTGTTCTTCAAAGTAAAAGTGGGGGGGTTGAAGAGGCTGGAGACCCTCAGTGGAACATGAATCATGTGCTCTTCTGTCAAGGCTCCAGGTTCATGCCGCTCGGTCACATGTTGACCTTCAGAGTCGCCTATCAGATCGCAGCAGGCCTGGCGTACCTCCACAAGAAGAACATCATCTTCTGTGACCTCAAATCAGACAACATCCTGGTCTGGTCCCTGGAGGTATGTGTGTTGGCTTTCTCACACACACACACACACACACACACACACACACACACACAAAACCCTGATCATTTCCTGTTAAATGCTTCTTGCAGGTGAAGGATCCCGTCAATGTTAAACTGTCAGACTACGGAATTTCCCGGCAGTCTTTCCACGAGGGGGCGCTGGGGGTGGAAGGCACGCCAGGGTACCAGGCTCCTGAGATCCGACCCGGCATCGTGTATGATGAGAAGGTGATGCTCTCGTGATTCATGGTCCACGGCTGCAGCAGGCAGCTGTGGGAGGATGGTGGCTCATTACAAAGTGGGGTGAAAGTTACAGCTGTGAGAAACAGACATGGGTGACGACAGTTGAGAATAAGATTCCAGTGAAACAGTGAATGGAGTAGGGGGCGCTGTCTGGGCTGCAGCTTGTCGCTCGGGCCATACTTACCTGAGGCAGGGAGTCGAGGACTTGTTGATGCCGGTTCCACGTGATTTATTCTCTCTGCATCGGTGCCGTCATGAGCTGCATTCCAGACTGAAGCCGGGATCACAGCTTTATTCTGAGGGGGACATCTGCTCACCTGGAGGAGGAGAAGAAGAACCAGACAGAACGACTGAAGGGTTAACTGACTAGTAAATTAGCCGCCATGTCAGCACGGCGTGGGCACCAGTCCTCCCGTCTTCAGTGTCTTCCTGGATATTCACAGTTAGCGGGTCGATTGTTTTGACTGACGACTTCCTGCCTGCAGGATGTTGCCTCACTGTCTGATTAGAAGCATGTGTTTGCTTTCACAACGGAGGCGGAGGCGGAGTCACAGAGACACCAGAAACTGCTGTTGTCACTGAAATGTGACATCAGAGAAACAGTTTTCAACTGCAGAATTCACGTTTGTTCTGTTTTCATTACGAAACATCGTTAAAACACGAGAAACTGTACTTCTTGAACCCTGTGAACCCCACAACCTGCTGGTGGTTTTAAAGATGTGGTTTCTCTGGAAAAGAAGAAATAACAGGTAATAACAGAATGATCCCAGAGCCGCACCTCAGCTCCTCTGGACCATGAAGCCTGAGGGTATCTCAGGTGTGAGTCTCTTAATGAAGAGTTATTGTGGCCGTTGTGACCCTGAGGACTCAGAGGCCCCCCCCCCCCCCCCCACACACACACACACACACACACACACACAGGCTTTAAGGCTTACTGTTTCACTGGCCCCTTCCTCAGCAGAGCAACCTTTCAAAGATTGAAAGATATCTCTAAGCTCTGGCTGCTCTTCATCAGCTGCTTCCCTGCGAGCCCGCTGACCCTGGCCCGACTTAGAACCCTCGTCCTCGACGAGTTCGCCATCTCACTTTTAACGAGGTCTAACTGTTCTGATGAGACACAGATGAGAGGAGACGCTAGAGAGAGTGAAGAGGCACGAGAATGAAGGCAGGGTGTCTGGTCTAGTAAGAGGAAGCATGGTTGACGCTGAGTGACGAGTCGTGATGGAAGTGGCATCAGTTGGAGAAACGCCGCTGCTCAAGCCTGGTTTGGTTGAGTCAGGTTAACATGGTATTGTGTGCTTTACCAGTGCTTCAAAGCAGGAAAATCCTAATCTGGTGGTCCCTCCATGGCGCCATATCATCTCAGGAGAGACTTCAGGCTCCGCCCACCTTCATTCTTCATCGAGTTTTAAATAAAATTCAACGTTACCCACTTTGGCTTTGGGAACACGTCTGACTTGCTAATTTCATGTGTCCCAGAATAGAGCTGCTAATGAGCAAAGTTAGTTGGAGAGAACACACACACACACATAGCCACACACACACACACACACACACACACACACACACACAAACCCTGAGCCCAGAATTGTCACATCCTGATCTCAGCGTTGCTGCTGAGACGCCTTCACACGCCTCAGACCTCAAGGGTATCTGGAGTCACCACTAAGTGATGGCACCCCTGAACGAGCCGGTCGTTATTCTGGGAACGCTATCAGACTGGAATCCACTCGGGTATTTAGGGTTTTCAAGGATGAGATGAACGAGCTGCAGGAGATAAGCCGAGTGTTCCTGTGGAGGATCAGTCGACCTTCAGCTACTGAGCCCTTCGGGTTCTGTGGCCTTGCTGTGACCACGTGTCCCGTCCCCCTCAGGGCGACTGCTGCTCGCTCCTCAAACATGGACTTCCCTCATTAAGATCTGACCAGAGGTCTGACAAACCTCCTCAGATGTAACTGGTTGTTCTGTGCCCTCATTGCTGTCTGCAGGTGGACATGTTCTCCTACGGTATGGTGCTGTACGAGCTGTTGTCGGGGCGGAGGCCTGTGCTGGGACACCACCAGCTCCAGATCGCCAAGAAGCTCTCCAAGGGATCCGACCGGTACTAGGGAGCCTGGAGGAGGTCCAGTTCTACTGCCTGCACCGTCTGCTGACTGAGTGCTGGGACACCAAGCCTGAGAAGGTGAGTTGCTGACTGATGAGGTCACACCCACGCACGGCATTACTGAACTTATATGGAAAAGGTTCAACCTATCAGACTGTGTGTTCCTCTAACTGAGTTTGTAGGGTTCCACCATACTTGTGGGGTCCAAGCTGTTTAGGGGCCAAAATTCTGGGTCAAGACTTGGTCTAGGTTTAGAATTAAGTTCTGGTGAGGGTTGGGGTTAGCGGTTGGGCAACAAATGTGTAACGTATGTGTGTGTGTCACAGAGGCCACTGGCCATGCAGTGTGTGAGGCGGATGATGGAGCCCAGCTTCGCCTGCCTCAGATACATGTTGTCCTGTGGCAGGCACTCGCAGCTCTTCCTGTCGCCCCTGCAGGGACACAGCGCCGTCTTCTGGGACGAGACAAGAACCACAGTTTAGTCTACAGGTTAAAATGAAAAGACAGAAAGTCAGGACTCGGTGTCCTTCCTGCTCTCTGGCGTGGTGGGTCAGTCGGTAGCAAATGTATGTGTGCCACGAATGAAGAACTGAACCTGAGTTGCTTCTCTGGTTCCGGCTGACTTGATTAAACTTCCGTCGTTCATTCATCTGATGAATACACATCAACAGCATTTATACACCCAAGACTGTCTTTTCTCTCTCTGTAAATCAAGTCAAATTTTTTAAAGACTCATCCTGCACCAAGGTATGTGGACTAATTGCGCATCCAAGAAAAAAACTTCCTAGGTTGTTATGCCCCTCCCCCATTCGTTACAGCCTGACTTTTCGCCAGAGACGTGAAAGCAGCAGCTGTCAAGATGGATGAACAGTGATGAGCGTCACACAACCTGGCAGAGATGTGGAAAATGTGAGGCGGGTTAAATTATTGATCCACGTTTTAGAGCCGCTGGCGAGCCAGAGGTGGCTGGCACAAGGTCCAAGTGTTCTATCATGTGGGCGGCGCCATGCATGTGTACTGCTATTTGATAATGTAACGCCAATCAATCATAAAAGTAACAAACTTTATTTGTTTGGCACCTTTCATGTGAATATTGCTACTCTTAGAGCCTGAAAACCATGTTAAAATAGCTCTGAGTTCCTTTTAAAAGAGAACATTTAAATTAAAAGCAGAGCAGAAAACATTTCAAGAGTTATGAACACATTGCAAAGCATAAAATACACACAATTACAGAGAGCATTAAAAGAAGTGCAGCATAAGCTAAATTGAAAGCTAAAAAATCACTGGTCTTCTTCCTTCTGTTGCTGGAAACCTACGATCATCCTGCAGCAGACGAGGGCAGAGTTCTTAAGGGCATGTAACCAGCCAGGGAGTTAGCAGTGTAACCAGCCAGGGAGTTAGCAATGTAACCAGCCAGGGAGTTAGCAGTGTAACCAGCCAGGGAGTTAGCAGTGTAACCAGCCAGGGAGTTAGCAATGTAACCAGCCAGGGAGTTAGCAATGTACCAGCCAGGGAGTTAGCAATGTAACCAGCCAGGGAGTTAGCAATGTAACCAGCCAGGGAGTTAGCAATGTAACCAGCCAGGGAGTTAGCAATGTAACCAGCCAGGGAGTTAGCAGTGTAGCTCACTAGGGAGTTAGCAATGTAACCAGCTAGGGAGTTAGCAATGTGACCAGCCAGGGAGTTAGCAGTGTAGCTCACTAGGGAGTTAGCAATGTAACCAGCTAGGGAGTTAGCAATGTAACCAGCCAGGGAGTTAGGAATGTAACCAGCCAGGGAGTTAAAAATGTAACCAGCTAGGGAGTTACCAATGTAACCAGCTTGGGAGTTAGCAATGTAACCAGCTTGGGAGTTAGCAGTGTAACCAGCCAGGGAGTTAGCAGTGTAGCTCACTAGGGAGTTAGCAATGTAGCTCACTAGGGAGTTAGCAGTGTAACCAACTAGGAGTTGGCAATGTAACCAGCTTGGGAGTTAGCAGTGTAGTTAATTAGAGAGAACCTTTCCTTCCAGACTAATGAGGCTGTTTTCAGTTTGAAAATCAGGATCTCCGTGTTTATTTAAGCTTGTGCTAATCTTCGCAAAAGCTGCATGTACATTCATGCACACGTATAAATCGTACAACACGGTAATCTTCCCCCCAACTCACACACACACACACATGCGCGCGCACACACACACACACACACACACACACACACACACTCGTGACTGAATGGCTCCCAGGTGTGTGATATAATGGTGCTATTGTTTGCAGTGTGCGGTTCATCTGCATACAGTCAAGGCAATGTTCCTGCTGGGGTACAGGTGGCGTTAATGGCGGCTGCTGACTCCACTGTTAACTCTCTTCCTGCCGTTACCTCCTTCACTGTGTCAGGACCCCCTCACCTCCCTCCCCGACCCTCCCACCGGTCCTCACCAGACCTCAAGTGCTGGGAGCCAGCCAACCATCTCCACACCGACGCAGATTAATGACAGAACACATCTGCTGGTCACCAGACGGGGGCGCACATGCTCCACATAGCTAGCAGCAACTGATGAAAGGTTAAGAGCAAGACAAAACAGAGACTTTCATGTTTACACATGTTGAAGTTTTAATAGCAGCTCACAAAAGATCAACACAACTGTCCCACACAAGGGTTGTGAAAAATCCAATCAAACCAGCTTTGACAAGCGGTGCCGTTCTTCTCTGTGAGTCCATAATGCAGGAAGAACCAGCCACATATATTTAGCTTGAAGCTAGAGAAGACTGATGGCTAACAGCAGGAAAAATGTCCAGAAACATCCATTTATAAACTCTCCAGGTCATCATCCAGTATAATCCAGGTCTGCTTGTAATGCGCAGTAGTCCACAAACGCTTTGAGATTAAAACTAACCAGAACATTTGGAGTTGGTCCCTAGTGGGAACCAGTACAGATGGGTTGGTTCAGTCATTTGAACCAGGAGACCTGGATTATACCAGACGTCGACTGAGAGAGTTAATAAAGGGACGCTAAGCAGTTGTTTGTATCCTTCTCCATCTGCTTTAAGCTACACGTGTGGCTGGCTCTTCCTGCAGTCTGGAGTCTCACAGAAGTAAAGCAGCAGGATGTACTATTAATGAGTACCTGAAAGGTAAAATACACTTCTGAGATGAAGAATGGCTTCTAATTGGCATATGTTTGTGTTTGTGTGTGTGTGTGTGGGGGGGGGGGGGGGGGGGGGGGGGCAGGAGCTACACCGTGATCAATGTGGAGAAAGGTCAGGTGGAGGTGAAGCAGATGTCATGTCCAGGCAGCAGGATCAGCTGTCAGATGAAGATGGGTAACACGCTCTGGGTGGCCTCAGAGGTATGCTAACACTTACCACCCACTACCATTTATTGTGCTTAGCTAACTAGTGATGGTCTCAGCTCTCTAGAGAGGGGTCTCCATCTTCTTGACTGGTTCTGGGGACCATGGACAATAAGAGACTGTCCCTAAAAGTTGCAATGTTCCTTTGTGCTTCATCATCTGAACCCAAGTGTGTAAGTCGGCAGTAGTCTGTCAGACATGACACATGGAAACACGCTAGTGTTAGGGTTCTTGACAGAACAGCTGTAGGGAGAGGAAGTTCAGACCAAATATTTTAATTCCTGTTCTGTGTGTGTGTGTGTGTGTGTGTGTGTGTGTGTGTGTGTGTGTGTGTGTGTGTGTGTGTGTGAGAGACAGGAGCAGGAGGTATTCATCTACAGCCTGAAAGACATGTGTCCTCTCAGCCAGCCTCAGAGACATTTCTCCTGTCCCGCCGTCATCACCTGCATGTTTGCAGTTCCAGCAGGAGAACAGGTGAGTCCACCCCTTGTGTACATCAATATGTCGACATCACTCTCTCTCTCCAAATATAATATATGGTAAATATTGGATAAATTAATAAATACAATGCAGCTATGAGAACTGCCCTCACGTGCTGTTTCTTTGGCGCCGTTTGAATGGATGTTCTAAAATTGTTCCATTAAATGAGTCAAATCTGTGCTCAAATGATCACAACACAAACAGATGACCATTTCACTACAAGCAAAAGGCGCCGTCAGTGTACCTTGATCGATGGCGTTTGGTGTGGAAGCGTCTTCGCTGTCAGACATTAATCTTTGTCGCTGTGGATGCGGCTGACTGGCGGGATGTCCTCAGGTGTACTGCAGCCTCTAATGACGGCGTACTAATAGTTTACCTGACACTCATAAACCTTCCACTGGCAGCAGCACGATGGCAAGAGTCGGCCCTTGGATGATGCTTCTGTGAGAAACGTTGGCTTTCTGACCTCTGACCTCTAGTCTGGTGTCCCAGGTGCCTCTTGAGGAGCAGCCGGTGTATTTCAGGTGTTGAGGGTGGTAGAAGGAGCTGGGATAGCTTCAGCCTTCAGGAACCACCAGGGCAGAACAGCTAATTGAAGTTAATTACAAATCCCAATTTGGCCCTCAGCAGTCCTCAAATCATGGCTCCTCTGGATTTAATCAAACTCAGGGGGCCGTTTTGTTTGTTTAACTTGTAACTTTATCAGAAATGCTGCTCCTGGAGCCCTCGGCACCTTTTTAAGACAATGTTGAAACGCTCTATCGTGATTACAGATATTTAAGACTTTCAACAATTTTTAGTGTTTGAGTTTGTGTTTTTCTAAATTGTCATTTTTATTGCAAATGTTTAACAGTTGCAAACTTTGTTTGTTAGCCTCCTTGATTTGTAAAAATTGGTATCCGCTCCGTTTTGGCTCTGAGATAAACACATCTGTCCACCCCTGTCTGACAGGTCCACTCATCCAAACCTGTGTACAAATACAAATCCTGAGCCAAAAACTACAGTAATTCTGCAGTTGTATTTGTTTGACTCGGTTGCTGATTGTCTCTGGTGTCCCCCAAGGTTCGATTCTCTGACCTCCATCATTTAATCCTTACATGATACGGCACATAGCTGTGTCACGAGTTCAGGAGATTACTCAGAACTGCGAATTACAGAAATTGGCTCACAAATCAAGTCGATTGACTTGTTGGTTTGTTGCCGCAATGGTTTCCAGGAAGTGCATCTTGCTCCAACTCAGTGGGGAAACTAGAATCATAAATTCTAACCACCAGAGGCTCTTTCACTAAATGATGGCTGTGAATTTTTGTAAACAAAACAATTAAACTTTTAGTTGCAAGAGTCATGTAAGTTAATTATTGTAAATGTATGAAGGGAATAAATGGGGTGGGGGATCCTGTCATGGTGGGCAGTGATTGATTGATTGATTGATTGATTGATGAGAAAACAGACTGCGGGTTATCCTGTTGTTCTGAGTCGTCACCGGGTGCTGAGCGAGCGGTATGTCGAGCTCGTGTAGGTTTTTGTTCGGAGGGTTACTGCTGGTTTGCGTCTCTCTTTATATTTGAACAGCTTGTTTTTCTTGGCTGGCAATCAGAAGTTTATAGATGAAGGATCCGTGAGGGGAAAATGGCGCATAGAAGCGATGAAAGGGAGGGTGGGAGAGCAAGGTCGAGCGTTCCCATGACCTCCACCCAACGTAGTCCGACTGCTAGCCCGGATGGATGGGTGTGGGGGTCTGCTGCCGGGGGACTGTGTTCAGGTGTTGCTCTCTGGGACCCTTGTAGGGGGGCTGATGTGCTCACATTCTGCAGATATCAGTCCTGTGGCCTGGAACCAGTACTGATATCCAACAGGACTCCCGTGGTTGAGCGCTCTGGAGGTTCTGAGCAGCATGTTTTTGTAGTAATGATTGTTACGAACCCTAACCGACCGCACAGAAAAGCACTTCAGTCGCTTCGGTTCACAGCAGTAAAGAGCGACCAAGGGCTTTGTTGCTCCCGACAGCTGTCAGACTCCAAATCCCACTGGTTAGAGATGTTTTGAATAATTATTCTGATTGGCACTGATGGAATTAGCACATCTCAACTTGCACAGCTGCACCGTACAACAGTCTGACCGCTCCTAGATGATATCAGACCCGAGTGTTGGTGCTTCAACCCGGTCAACTGCACGCTTGCTCTCTGTACCTGCTGGACTCATGGACCTGCTGCTGTGTTCTCATCTCTCTTTTTATTGTGAGCTGTTCCTCTCCCAGTTTCCGTGGGGATAAGGGTTTGAACATTTGCTGTAAAATGTGTCACTCTGAATTTTGATCCAGTATTTTCAAACTCCAAACTCCTTTAAAATTTCTTGTTTTTTGAAAGAGATTTTTTTTAAGAGCTTAAAGCAAAAAGTGTGAGGAGCTCCCAACATCTCTCACAAAGTTCTTGTCAAGTTTGGTTATAATGAAGAAAAAAAAAATCCTCCTTAGTTTTATAACGTAAAAATGAATGAAGCTATTTGAACCTAAATTTGTGTTGCGGAATGTGTAAATGTTTTTATCAGAAATCTGTTGAGAAAACAGATTTCTGATCATCCTAAAAATGTAGATTATTGGATCCGTCAATGAGCCTCATCAATCATCGCTTAACCTTGATGACTGGTTTAATGATGAGAAACCTTAATCAGTTGTAAAAGGTTCTCCTGGGGTTCCTGTTTGCTCCCTGGCAGCTCTTTGTTGAGGGTTTGAGTCAAGTTTCCAGAAGTGTGACCTCACCTGAGGACTTCCTCTGTCCCTCCTCGCCCTGCCTGGGTGTCCCGCATGAACTCACCTCTCTCCCTCTAACATATATTTTACTGTCTCACCCACATGAGCTCATAAACCCAGATTTGGCACTGCTTTATTTAACGTGGATCTCAGTCGTACTGATGTAATTCGGCCGGTTCTGGAAGAAGTACCGAGCGGATGACTTGAGGAATGTAGCGGCTTCCTTCCAGGTGATGTGCGATGGGTGTTGATCTACCTGCTGTGTGTTTGTTTGCTGGGAGACGAAGCGCCAGGTGGGGTGGCAGGGCAGGAGGAATGATGCGGACTTGAGTTTTTCCCTCAGCTGGGTGTCACGGTCCTCACACTGCTGGTTAAGTTGTATACTTGTTTGAGTAGGTCAAAGGTCCTGAGAGAGCTGCCACTGAAGAGGCGCCCCAGGCTCCTCGCCACTCCCCAGAGAGGAAGTTAATTGTTTCCTTATTGATAGTAAACAGAGTGTTGCGCCAGATATGAGTGAGAGTCAGAGATAGTTTGAGGTTGGTTGTGTCGTTTGCTGTCCTCCAGCTGTGGGAGGGGTGTTTGTGGTCCTCAATGTGAAGCAGCTGTGGCTTGAACTGATTGATCTATGAGTGCAAAATGTTGATTCAAGCTTGGCAGGAGTGGATGTGTTTGTCCACTGTTGGACGGACACTGCTGGGAGGGGACGTCCTCGTCAAAGTCTTTATTGTCTTTGTGTTATTACAACACCAAATGTATTAAATAGATTTATTTAGGAGCAGTACCAGCCGGGGGGGGGGCACTGACGGGCGACCTGGCGAATATGGAGACACTTGGACAGTGAGTAGAAATACAGCAGCAGTAGTAGTCATGGTTGGAAGAGGAGTTACTGTCAGCCCAACTCAAAAGTGCTCCGCAGAACCAAAAGAGACCCGTCCAGCTGAATCCCAGATCTGTTCAGAACTGAGAACTCAGAACCCGAACCATGATGAAAGCTGGACTCTGGAACCATGCAGATCTGAAAACGGGATGGAATATCGAATCAGGAAGATTGGAAATGGCTGCCGGTACTGATGGTACTCGCGGTCAGATATTGGAGCAACGGTGCTGGGCCCTGTACTGATCCAAACGTAACAGGAGACACGGAACAAATCCTTAGCGATTAATTAAATTACTATGGGATACATTTAAATGTAGAGCATTTGTGTACAGTAGTAATACAGTAATATTTAAGGAAAGGAGGCTCTGTTACTGTCAGAGGAGTCGTAGCACCTCTGACATAATGACCATCCGGACCAAGAACGCATCCACGGTCTCAGAATAAACGGAAAAGTTGCTTCCTGATCAGAAAATGCGCACGAATGCGTCCCCAAGTCAGAGCAACAACTCTGCAGGTGGGCTAAACTTTTCACACGAGTTGATGACTTGTGACGCCACAGATGCGGAAACACGGGGGGGGGGCAGCGTGAGGTCGAGGGCCGTCTAGCATCCGCAGGGTTGCTGGTTCAATCCTCACTTCCTTGGTGACCATGTCAAAGTGTCCTTGAGCAAGGCACTGAAGCCCTGCTTGCTGCTGAGGAGGGTTTGATTCCCTGGCGCTGACCCTCCTGCCACTTCTCAGTACCGTGATGTTCGTTAGTTTCATCTCTGGACTCGTTTTTTATTGTACTGTAATGTTACAGCGACGTAGATCATGAACGTTCCCTTCCTCCCTCTGAAGAGCCTGGCTCGGGTGTTCGCCGGGATGTCCGATGGCCTGGTAGCCGTGTACAGCCTGGTGGAGGAGCTTCCTCTGGAGGGGGACACCTACCTGTGTTCACACACCTTCAACAAGACCGTGTTCGGTCTGAAGGACTCGGATCCCAGACAGAGGCCCTACGCGGTCCGGAGTATGGCTCTGGTCAGCAGTGGCTCCCAGGTAGGTGAGAAATGCATTGAAGTCATTGTGAACATCGTGGACATGGACGGAGTTGGAACGCCGTTGTTCTATCATTTATCAGTTGTGGCTCTCCAACGGTCCGGCTGTGCTGGTGATCGACTGTCTGAGTCTTCAGGCCATCCGAAGGCTTGAGACATACAGTCCGCCATCGACCGTTGTATCCATAACAACCAGCTTCAGTCTGTGGGGAGAGGAAGCAGTCTGGACCCTGGACGACCACAGCAACACCCTGCTGCTCTACCACACTGCCTCCTATCAGCTCTGTGCCAAGTACTGGTGAGGGAAGCTGCACCCAGTAAAATAATCTGCATTTCTGCAACCATGTGAATCTGGTTAGAAGGCATCATAGACGGCAAAAAGTCTGCGTGAGGAGGCTCAGTGTACTGGGTGAGATGAAGCCGTCGCCGCACTTGTATGTGGTACTGTAGTGCGTAATGGCACTGATTCCAAAATAAGAAGGACGTTCAGAGGACAGAGATTTGACGTCTCGTGTTTGTGTTGTAAATATGAAGCTAATGTCAGCAGCCAGCAAGCTTAGCTTAGCATAAACAAGGACATAAACCAGCACATATCAAAATAAAGGTTTATACTGTTTAAGACGGGATCGTATGCAATCAATACTCACTTCTTTTTCTAATACTTGTACATTTTTCCAGTATTGGGAAAACACGAGTTTCTCTCGTCCTTCTGCTCAGAGTTGCTCACTGTTGGCAGAGGGCTCAAAATGTGGTTTGTAGGAACGGGGCTATAAAAGAAACCTCCTTTTGTTGAATGAAAGTATTTTGAACACATGATTTGAGTGTTTTAGCTTGAGGCTGTGATTAATGTTCTCATTTTGGCCAAATTTCAAAGAAAGCTTTTTTTTTTTTCTCTATCGCTCATTTCCTAAACGTTCTCTCTCTAAAACAACTCTGGTCTATGGGTTTAAATTCTCGAATGTTGATACCACTGAGACGTCTCGGACGCAGTCTGAACTCCTCTCAGCTCAGTCAGAACGTCAGAGAGTCCTGGAACAGGAACAGGAAGGAACCTTCAGCAGCCTCTGGAGGGTTCCAGCTTCTCCTGGTGGTTTGGTTCGAGGGTCTGTGAAGCCCATTAAACTGCTGTTACTGAGCTGAACAAATAAATCTGACAGTGAGTGATGACCTCACTGTGGTCACCTGGAGGAACCTCCTCATTGCCCCCCCTGATTTGGAAGCTAATGCTATTTTAAAGCTACACTGTGACAAGATGAAACCCATTCTTACGGCGGCGGCCATTTCTGTCTCGCCCCTGAGTCCTGGCTGGCTGTCTCTAAGATGATGTCATGTTTCAGCTGCGGGGACGTCAACCCTCTACGAGACGTGTTCACTGTGCAGCGCCCTGCAGGCCTGAGCGCGGTGGCGACCACTGACCTCACGACTGTGGACCCTGAGGAGAAGCTGGAGTGGACCACCGGTCCCGTGACTCTGACCTTCAGTGAGGAGGCGGGCACTCAGATCATCCAGCACCAGGACTCGCTGACTGACTACTGCTCCATCTCGTCCAGCTGCTCGTTGGAGCCACTGGGCTCGGAATGTTCCGGCGCTGCAGACTTCAGCTCTGTTGGCAGCAGTCACAGTGGGCCGCCGCCTGTGGAGCAGAGGGAGGCTGGCAGAGACCAGGACCAGCAGAAATCCACCCAACCTGAGGCTGAGCTGGAAACGGAGGAGGTGGTGAAGGCCACTCCGCCTCAGCTGCAGGCCTTCACTGTGCTGCTGGTCAAGGACACTCTCTGGATCCCCAGGTATGTCCATGGATTGGTTCTCTCCTAACAGGCCGCAAAGGTTCTGGCAGCCAGGGAAGCGACTGCTGTTGACCTGTAACGTTTTCCTGGGAGAGAAACACGTTGAACAGCTCCTGTGTTTGTGTCTGCTTGGCTGCAGGCGTGGAGGTGAGGTGATGGTCATTGAGATGCAGCTGCATGCCGATGAGCTGAGGGGGCGTGTCATCGCTGTCCTCAGCCCACCTGGATGTTCGTCTTTGGGGTGAGTTACTCTCCTGATCAGAGCTCTGCTTTACCTGCTTCACACCACACAAACGCTGCCACAGACGATCCAGCGTGGCGCCGGCGCTCGGTATGCAGCTGAATCTGACGCGTGAAATTAAATTAATTAACGGACCTGTATTTACTGCCTTTAGAGGTTTTATCAGTGGAACTTATTTCTTTCTTCTTACGCCCCCAAGCCTGTGACAGCTGTAGGCAGGAAGGTGTGTTTTTCGGAGTGGCGGTTTGTGCACACGCCACTGGCGCTTGGTTGAGCATCATTGCTAGTTTCAAGCAGGTTCTTACGACATTTTCACTCCTAGCGTCTCCGACCTTTAACGAGCTGATGAACTTGCGGTCCTCCTGCACTTGCAGGTGCTTCAGTTTGTTATGGAGGGTGAGGCGCTCGCTTCTCCTGAGGTGCAACAGCAACGCTCCAAGTCCTGGAGCAACCTGGACTTGAAGGGGAGAGACACCAGGCTCTGTGATTGGTCTGAGTGATGTCACACCTGAAACACACCTATGAATACTCATAGTCTTTGTGAAGGTCTATTGGCGCCATGGCCTGGTCCACCAAATGCCCGGCGCCATTGATTGCTTATGTAGGGCCCAGTATCACTAGAATGCCTTGAGGACAGTTCTTTACATTTGGAACCAATTCTAGCTGGTACCAGGGGAGACAGAACTAGGAGAGACGGAACCAGGGGAGACGGTAGCAGGGAAGACGGTAGCAGGGGGAGGCGGAACCAGGGGAGAGGGAACCAGGGGCGACGGAACCAGGGGCGACGGAACCATGGGAGACGGAACAAGGGGAGACGGAACCATGGGAGACGGTACCAGGGGAGACGGAACCAGGGGAGACGGTACCAGGGGAGACGGAACCAGGGGAGAGGGAACCAGGGGCGACGGAACCAGGGGCGACGGAACCATGGGAGACGGAACAAGGGGAGACGGAACCATGGGAGACGGTACCAGGGGAGACGGAACCAGGGGAGACGGTACCAGGGGAGACGGAACCAGGGGAGACGGAACCAGGGGAGACGGAACCAGGGGAGACCTGTAATCTAAATGCAGAGTTGAGGAAATCACATGTTGCCATGTTCTACTTCATATGAAGTCAGTTGGACTCAGACAGATGGAGACTTTTGCCATTTTCTAGTAAAGATAAAATCAGTAAATACCACGGAGAAGTACTACGGTTTGTGGTATTTCTACTTTTCTCCTCACGTTGTTATCAAGCAAATAGAAAAGATGATTTATTCTGTCAGTTTAAGATGAGCAGCACGTTGTCACCTCTGTGTTAATACTCCGCTCCTCGCTGTCACCTTCTCCCTACATCAGCCATGACTGCAATGACCACATACCTGCCTCGTACCTGCGGGTTTCCCAGTTGGGTCAGAAAACCAGAAATGCTGGCGCACGGACGGGTTCTGTGTCTGTAAGATGACCAGCAGCAGAATGTGGAGAGAACAGTTGTTCAGATCAGATCGATGAATTTGCAGTGTCGTACTACAGTTCCTTCTATTTTCTGTTGATGTGTTTTCTGTGGTGTCTCTGAGCTGCTAGCTGCTAACAGCTAGCTGCTACAGCAAAGTGTAGCATGAATGATGGCAAAGTTCAAGGCACAAGTGGTTGTCATGTTCAAGTGTAGCCACAAAGCATCTATGACCACATGTAAAAGACCCTCAACTGTGTATTTACAGGAACACACACACACACACACACACACACACAGCCAAATATATACATGGAGAGTTCAGTGTTGGTCTCCAGAGGCACATAAAACCTACACAGCTGTCAGGACGCCACAGCTGCATCAGGCTCCGCCACATCACTTGTCGGTTACATTTGCTCAGCCGTGTACATCTCGGTACGTACAGCCCCATAAACGTGTCAGAGCCGGACGGGGCCAAAGGCACCAGCTTGTTAGCTAACATAAAGCACTTTTAGCAGTTAGCTTCTTTTCAGAATCAGAATACTTTATTAATCCTGGGGGGGAATTCTGTAGTTACAGTTATTAAGCTCTTGAAGTACTATGAAGTAATGTATAAAGTTACAAGTTTTTATAATACGATTCAAATCTTTTGAGTTTTTTGATTTCCAATCTCCTCCTTTCTAATTTAAAAACCTGTATTTTTATTCCAGTTTATTTTTTTTGGTAAACTGTAGTGAAACGAGTCCAGCTATCGGTTCCGTGTAACTCAACCTGCTCGGCGTTGGTCCTGAAGCGTGCAGGAGTCCTCAGCAGAGGAAGAGCTGACACCGTGGAGCTCAGCAGGGTCCTTCATCACATGTCGGCGCAGCGTCTCAGAGCCTGTAATTACTCCTGCGAGGGAGCCAGCAGCTGCTCGGCTGTGGGCGGGACTCCTGAGCATCCTCAGCCACCCTGTGAGCAGCAGGCAGTGAAGGGCCACCCACAGCAGGGCCCTTAATAAGCAGCTCTTACCTGGCGCACCTGTAACACCGTGACACGTAGGGAGGTCACGGCTCGGGTTGAGGGAGGAGTCGTCAGGCCTGAGGGCTGCGTCAGGAGCCAGACCTGCAGTCGTGTCATGCTTTCACTGCTCTGGTCACAGATTAACCCCTTAATGTCCAGGACCAAGTTTTAATGGTGGAAATGTTCTGACACTGAGCGCCTCTGTGTGATCGCCATCATGTCCTGCCGCCACGACGCTTGTTTGGAAGGGTTAGATCCATCTTCAAACGAAAACCACAAGAATTTGAGTGTTAAATGAAGGCTTCTGTCTTTACCCTCATCACTTGTTATTTGATGACATCATCAAGCTGCACTGTCAGTGGCTCTGCGCCGCAGATCAATCAAACATGGCGATGGTTGCAGCCCCACACATGAACCTCTGGTGTAGACAATCTGTTCTGTTCATGTTCCCCCAGTCAGTTCTCTGGGTTGACATCCAAGCCTGTAGTTTTAATATAGTGTGTGTGTGAGTGTATGTGCGTGTGTGTGTGAGTGTGTGTGTGAGTGTGTGTGTGAGTGTATGTGCATGTGTGTGTGAGTGTGTGTGCGTGTGTGTGAGTGTGTGTGTGTGTGCGTGTGTGTGTGAGTGTATGTGCGTGTGTGTGTGTGAGTGTATGTGCGTGTGTGTGAGTGTATGTGCGTGTGTGTGTGTGTGTGAGTGTGTGTGTGAGTGTGTGCGTGTGTGTGTGTGTGTGTGAGTGTGTGTGTGAGTGTATGTGCGTGTGTGTGTGAGTGTGTGTGTGAGTGTATGTGCGTGTGTGTGAGTGTATGTGCATGTGTGCGTGCGTGTGTGTGTGAGTGTATGTGCATGTGTGTATGCGTGCGTGTGTGAGTGTATGTGCGTGTGTGTGTGAGTGTATGTGCGTGTGTGTGTGTGAGTGTATGTGCGTGCGTGTGTGTGTGTGTGTGAGTGTATGTGCGTGTGTGTGTGTGTATGTGCGTGTGTGTGTGTGTGTGTGTGTGTGTTAAATAGTCTGATAAGGAAACGGCTGTTTCTCAGACACTAAAAGCAGTGTAAGTTGGGTGTTTGGTTTGTTGACTCTTAGAATATCAAAGCTTGTAAGAGTTCACTTATTTTGATTTCAGAATGTTTCCATCGGAGGACATGAAGAGTCCAGTTCCTGCTGGCCAAAAACCCTCTAACATCTGGCTTTCATCTGCAGGGGAACAGATTTATTCTGTGTTCAGAATCAAGTGTTTATCAGCTCCAGTCAACAGTGGTGGGAACACACAACCCAGTTAAACCAGTCCTTTTACTGGTTCGCTCCACCATCAACAACACTCGTGGAGGAATGAAAGCTTGTCCTCTCCAGCAGTGACTGGATGCTCTAACGTGGTTCCGTCCGTGATCTGATGTCTTCTTCCAGCTTAGTGTGTGAGAGACCAAGAGATGAACCCTGGCGCTGTTTTGACTCCTCCCACTTCAGACCAGCTCACTGTCTGAATTTGTGACATCATAGCGATGCACCAGGCAGCAACCTCTCATCTACTCCCACGTGAACAGGACCAGTGCCCAGTATTAGCGTGTTTACACGGGTTAATAGATAGTCGTTCGGCGTTCATGGGTTCAAGTTTAATCAGCTCAGGAGTCCCGCCCCCCTCAGCGACGCCCCTGTGTTAGCTCATCACATGTTGGCTCTGTCTCGTGGTGATGTCCCGGAGCTTCACCTGTGCTTGTAGTCACACGGCTGTATATCACGGAACACCAGCCATCATCAGGAGGAGGTAATGATACGCCTCCGACAGATGAAACAACAATGGAGGATAATTCTGGGTTGTTCGGTGTGATGCATGGGAGCTGCAGCCCAGCCTGCAGGGCCACAGGAGGCCGTCCTCCCAGAGCGCTCTGTGTGACCGCCGTCGTAAATAAGAGCTGAGGATTGGTCTTTGATCAGGAGGGGGTGATGGAGTTTGCATTTGAAGGCAGAAGAATGCAGGAATTTACAGTCATTTGGACCCGGGGTTTTCAAAGTAGGGTCCAGGGACACCCAGTGGTTCCTGGGGGTCTTTCAGGGGTCCTGAGCAAAAGCAGGAACAGTTCAGTTTCGCTGTGTTACAAATCATTTTTGTTTTTCGTACTTTTTGTCAAATCTCCCAAATGTCTTGCTAATTTACTGGAATAATACAAATAAAATAAGAAATGTAGAAACTGCAATAAAATAAGTTTGACAGTTCTTTTGTTTAAAATGTCAAGCTCAACTGAACTATCGAATGGGTGAAGAACTTGTTTACCTGTACGCTAAAAAAAGGCTACTATTCTAAAGTATTAGCTCAAAGACTAAAATCTTAGCTAGAAGAAAAGACTGCTAGCTTAAATGCTATCTCATCCAAACAGGTACAACGTTAAAGCAGCGAGAGGCTTAAATTAAGCTAACGAACAACTGGACGCTCAAATGTGAGCTAATGGACAAAGCTAAAGCCAAAACCTTAAGCCAGAAATCTGCATGCGTGTTAAAAACCCTAAAGCCAGGGAGCAAAGCTGCAGCCGTCTCTGTTACCGGTAGAAACGGCGCCATAGGAAAGTGAAGGCCACGAGAAGCTGCAAGGTAAACTTAAAGACTCTTAGCATACAAGCTAATTTCTTTATTGGTAGAAACGCATCTGTGGCTCGTTCAAGTCCTCTCATTTTTACCAACATAGATTTGCTAAACTTTCAGTTCATGCATTGATACAACAGATAGATGAGCAAACGACAAACAGATGTCTGATCAGAGAGAAACCTGAAGGTAAGATGGCCGCAGCAGAAACAACCTGAAGCACCAAGGCGACTGTAAATAAAGCTTTAAAAAAAAACTACAAAAAAAGGTCTAACATACCAGGCGATGCATTTCTGCTGTGACTCGCGACGCTGCATCAGATTGCATGTTTATTTGCTTTAGAGGGCATCTGAAGGTGATTAGAAGGGGCCCTGTTGAGCAAAAACTCTTAAAATGTATATTAGGTGCTCTTCCTGGAACTGCCCACTGGCCTCTAGGAAAAGCTCATTCCAGTACCCAGGGACGTGCCACCCTCCTCAGCATCCGTCCTGTCCTTCACTCATCGATCTCTCCTCTGTCTCCCAGGGCACTGGAGGAGGCGGCGCTGGTGGCGAAGGACACGGTTGTGTGTGGCTTCCGTAAGGAAAACATGGAGTGGTGCCTGTGTGTCTGGAGAGGCTGGGGCAGTTGCGAGCTGGAGGTCTTCTACCAGTCCTACGAGGAGCTGGGCCGCATGGAGATCAGCATGAGGAAAAGAAGGTAGCTGCTGTTGCCAGCCGAGGGGAATGTGTTCCAAGCTGAGGGAGGACGGAGGCTGGAGCTGCCCCTCGCCACATACTTCAGCCCAATAATAAGTTAAAATTAGCAGACATGGAACGCCAAAGCCACGCTGGTCACAGATCAGAGTTGCAGAGGAAAATCTAGATGCTTCCATATCTGATGTCTGCACAGAACTTTTAATGTTGATGGACTCTCCTATTTATTGGTGCTGGGAGCTAATTTTGGTCCCTGGCGGTGGTCAGAGGGCCGGTTCTTCAGGAGGGGAACTTGGTGTCCACTGTGGTGGAGTCACTTGAATGAGTCGGGGCTTGGACTCCACCTGCTACAGCCGGTGGTCCCGGGTCTGTCCTCCTGTTGCCGCTGGATCAGTGGGCTGTCCTTCCTGCCACGACGCCGACAGACGAGACAGATGAAGGGTTGGAAAAAGAAGCAGAATCGATGAATATTGTCAGTGAACGGCCAGCGCTTCAGTCAGACCAGAGCTCCATCACAAAAGAACCACAGAAGTTGGTTTGTTTGTCCTGTAAACGGACCTGAAACAGCATCACATTCATCAACATCACACATTCCGACGGACGCCATGAGGGCGCCCCCTGTGGCTGCTGGTGGTAGAGGACTACATCCTGCTGCCTCGGTGAGACAGGATCCTCCTTCAAGGTGGTTTCAGTCTTTGATGTCCCTCTCGTCACGTTCGTTCACTCGGTTTGAATTTGTTACGTGAATCTTGTTAAGTGCGATGTTCAGCTGCTGAGAGGAGTCCCGCCCCCTGGAGGACGCGTGGAACCTCTGTTGAGGAGTTCTGTGTGAAAAAGTTACAAAGGTGTCAAACTCATTTGTCCCAACCCTGACAGTCTGTTTGCAACTGTAAAAATTAGCGTTGAACCAGTTGGGACCTGAGCGTCCCTGATCCTCTGAGCGCCAGACTGGACATCTTTCAGACATTTTGAATTATTTGAATCAGTTAATTGCACTTAAATCACTGTAGAACCTAAACTGGAAACAGCTGTGAAACTGACCGAGGGCCTGTGAGGTCCCCCGGACGCCGACAGGGACCCGGCGGTGAAGATCCGCCGTGTCACTGCAGCAGGACGCAGATTGGTTCGTTTGATGAGAGTAGAAACGTTTATTGTCTTTTAGCTTGTCTCAAGGGACGGCCCCTCAGCAGTCTTCCTGAAATCAGCCAATCAGAAGAGAGTGGGTGTTGAGGACTGCCACGTGAAAGGCGCGTTGACATGAACCAGCAAACATGCAGCGTTGTTCTGGTCCAGTCCCAGATTACAAAAACAGAACTCTGAGATACTGAAGGTCTTCTGGAGCTGAAACTGGAACCAGACACCTTTTCTCCGTGCAGCGGTGGAGAACTGTTGTGGTTCTGGTGGGGAGCAGCTGTGAGCGGAGCAGCTTGTCAGGGTTCTCCACGGTTGCTGCTCCCCCTGCCCGTCCCTCCATCTCCACCTGAACTGAGCCGTAGTAGCGCCCCACGCACGCCAGAACCGCCTGTAAGCAACAAACTAACATCTGTGTTGTGTCAAATATTGAGCAACGGGCCTCTGGGCCAGCCCGCATCATCCAGAACCGGGCTTCCTGCCCGACCTGGAGATAAACAGATTTTTCAAGTGATGCACCAGTTCGACTCCAGTACTGGGTTCCAGCTCGTTCTGCTGGTTTCCTCTGGTCAGGAGCGGAGGAGGGTTCTGGAGGGTTCTGTTAGTGACCCGCTTAATCAGATGTAGTCACCTCGCCATCTCAACGCCACCACCCCTAACATTCTAATGACATCATCACCTGTTTATGCTTTTATTAATGCTGGCTGTTTTTCACCAATCAGCGTTAAATGTCTTTGCATTGTTTTATTACAATAAACACCAGGGCAGCAGGTCCCAGGACCAGGACCAGGACCAGGACCAGGATTAGGATTAGGACAGGGACACAGGTCTCAAGACCCAAAATACCAGAAAACTTTTAGAACCAGAAGAACCGTCCAGGTCTTGTTGCTGACCTGTGGTCTGCCGAGACAAGAACAGCCACGGTACTGAGCCACACACCAGGATGACTCGGGCCCCCACACACACACACACACACTCTCACACACACATACACACTCTCACACACATATACATACACACTCACACACATACACATACATACGCACTCTCATACACAGACGCTCACACACATACACACTCACACACACACACATACATACTCACACACACACAGATGCTCACACACACACATACATACACACACACACACACACATACATACTCACACACACACATACACAGATGCTCACACACACACATACATACACACACTCACACACACACACACTCTCACACACACATACACACTCTCACACACATATACATACACACTCACACACATACACATACATACGCACTCTCATACACAGACGCTCACACACATACACACTCACACACACACACACATACATACTCACACACACACACACATACATACTCACACACACACACACACACACAGATGCTCACACACACACATACATACACACACTCACACACATACATACTCACACACACACACACACACAGATGCTCACACACACACATACACAGATGCTCACACACACACATACATACACACACACACACATACATACTCACACACACACACACACACAGATGCTCACACACACACATACACAGATGCTCACACACACACATACACACACACTCACACACATACATACTCACACACACACATACACAGATGCTCACACACACACATACATACACACACACACACATACATACTCACACACACACATACACACACAGATGCTCACACACACACATACATACACACACACACATACATACTCACACACACACATACACAGATGCTCACACACACACATACATACACACACTCACACACATACATACTCACACACACACACACACACAGATGCTCACACACAGTTTTAAATATTTAAGCCATTTATTTTGCTAAAGGGTTTGTAGTAATAAGGACTATTTATTTATCGGGATGTACTATGAATTCTTACTGTGTGTAGATAGATGTCATGTTTATATATTTGTTGTACAATACTGCTCCGAGTACTGCTCTGAGTACTGCTCTGAGTACTACTCTGAATAAAGTTCTTAAGATATTTCAGAAATGTGTTTCTGACCCATTTATTGAAGACAAACTCCTGCCAGGGAGGTCATGTGACTCCCTGGAGAATTCGGCCATCTTGTGGCTGCTGGCCTGTGGTTGCTGAGTCGGATCAGATCTCATTCTGATGTTCTGGTCCTGTCCGGTGTTCCCCGATGGCTCTGGACTCAGCAGCAGTTGTGACAGGCTGCTGCTTCATATCCATGGGTCTCTTCAAGGTGAAGATTTCCGCCATTTTAGCCTACAAAGACGTCGGCGTATGAGAGGACCGTTGTTCTTTGTGTCCAGATGTTGAATCAGGGATTTGAACCAGCAGCAGTTTTTCCTTCTCACTGCTGATCAATAATTGAAAAGCTAAAAATAGACCTGCGAATGTTTCCGTAGGAGTGGCGAGATTGTAGCAGGCGGACGGATGAGAGTCAGGTTTATCAGTGAGGCACCAAACCCCAACCAAAGTTCTGTCCTGACTCTGTCCAAGTAGAGCAGGTCCAGCACCTCCCTCCTTCAATGAACCTCCACCCAACAATTCTCCATCAGCAGCACATCCTGCAACAGCAGCCACCAGAACCTTCCTTTACCAGCAGGAAGGTGGAGCAGATCCAGGATCAGTGGGGACGGAGAGAGAGCAGGAGAGCAGGACAGAGACAAAGACAGAGAATGGAGGAAGACAGAGAGACAGAAGGAAAGAGAGGGACAGAGATAAAGAGTGAGAGAAAGGAGGAGAGACTGATGGACAGAGACAAAGACAGAGAATGGAGGAAGACAGAGAGACAGAAGGAGAGAGAGAGAAAGGAGGACAGACTGATGGACAGAGACAAAGACAGAGAATGGAGGAAGACAGAGAGACAGAAGGAGAGAGAGGGACAGAGAGAAAGGAGGAGAGACTGATGGACAGAGACAAAGACAGAGAATGGAGGAAGACAGAGAGAGAAGGAAAGAGAGACAGAGATAAAGAGAGGGACAGCGACAAAGACAGATAATGGAGGAAGACAGAGAATGGAGGAGGACAGAGAGACAGAAGGAAAGAGAGAGGGACAGAGAGAGAAAGGAGGAGAGTGATGGACAGAGACAAAGACAGATAATGGAGGAAGACAGAGAGACAGAAGGAAAGAGGGACAGAGACAAAGACAGAGAATGGAGGAAGACAGAGAGACAGAAGGAAAGAGGGACAGAGACAAAGACAGAGAATGGAGGAAGACAGAGAGACAGAAGGAAAGAGAGGGACAGAGAATGGAGGAAGACAGAGAGACAGAAGGAAAGAGAGGGACAGAGACAAAGACAGAATGGAGGAAGACAGAGAGACAGAAGGAAAGAGAGGGACAGTGATAAAGAGAGAGAAAGGAGGAGAGTGATGGACAGACAAAGACAGAGAATGGAGGAAGACAGAGACAGAAGGAAAGAGAGGGACAGAGACAAAGACAGAGAATGGAGGAGGACAGAGAGACAGAAGGAAAGAGAGAGAGAGAAAGGAGGAGAGACTGATGGACAGAGACAAAGACAGATAATGGAGGAAGACAGAGAGACAGAAGGAAAGAGAGGGACAGAGACAAAGACAGAGAATGGAGGAAGACAGAGAGACAGAAGGAAAGAGAGAGGGACAGAGATAAAGACAGAGAATGGAGGAAGACAGACAGAAGGAAAGAGAGGGACAGTGATAAAGAGAGAGAAAGGAGGAGAGACTGATGGACAGAGACAAAGACAGAATGGAGGAGGACAGGGAGACAGAAGGAGAGAGAGGGACAGAGATAAAGAGAGAGAGAAAGGAGGAGAGACTGATGGACAGAGACAAAGACAGAGAATGGAGGAAGACAGAGAGACAAAAGGAAAGAGAGGGACAGAGATAAAGAGAGAGAGAAAGGAGGAGAGTGATGGACAGAGACAAAGACAGAGAGACAGAAGGAAAGAGAGGGTTAGAGACAAAGACAGAGAATGGAGGAAGACAGAGAGACAGAAGGAAAGAGAGGGACAGAGAGAAAGGAGGAGAGACTGATGGACAGACGGGGACGTGAAAGTATTTGTACTTGTACTTGTACTCTAGTTCAAGCCTCTGCAAACCAGCCGCAGTGAGACGAGCAGAGCTGGAGTGAGTGGTTCCGTCCCTCCTGTGCACTCTGAGACTTTGACCTTAAATGATTCTGAATCCTGAAAAGACAAGAAGCTACAGAGGTTTTTCTTGGAAGTGGCGGCGAGCCTCCAGTAAACACGACGACAGCGCCGCTGCCAGCTGTTTACTCAGCAGCCAACATGGTGGCACTGCAAAAATCATGAATGATGCTCTTGTCATTTAAAAAGACTCGGCCCTCTGTGGGACTGAGAAATCCCACTCTGTCTCGGTTGCTCTCAGTTAACCTCGACCAGAAGAGCAGCTTCGACCTCCCCAGATCCACTCCGCCGCCAGGTGGGTGAATCTGAGCCGCTCCTGGACCTGGTCCTGGTCCTCGTTGTCCCATGTGGTTTTTTTCCTCCGAGCGTCAGACGGAGGGAGACGTGAGTCTCATCTGCTCCGTGGTTTGGAGGGTTTTCTTCCTGCTTCTATTCTTAGTCCTCACCAAGTCAGAATAGATGGTCAAGGCTTCCTGTGTCTCTATGAGGCCACGCCCACTGGCCCCTCCCAGTCAGCTGATTGGTCTTGTACAGTCGCTTCAGTGTTTGTTGAACTCGTGACTATGAAGCTGTACTGCAAAACTTCAAAAACTGCAAGCAGCAGCCCCCCCCCCCCCCCCCCATTCCGTTAATCAGCAACATTTTTCCACTGCTGATGAACATCACCTGACAGGTTTGGGGTGGAGACGGGGCGTGTCCAGGGGTGTGCGGGGCCGCTGGGCTGCCGGGTCCTGTGAGGGGTGTTGCGTCTCTGTTCACCCTTCAGAAGGTGTCAGCTGATGAAATACGACACAAACAACACAATAAATTTGTTGCGTGGCGGTGATGTGTCAGCGTGATGGATGCTTGCAGCGGAACTACAAGTGGATCCAATGTGCACAAGGTTGAATCAAAACAAATGGAATGCACCCCAACACCACCCACTTTCCAGGGAATCATCTGGTCCGTGTGAAAGCGCCCTGGAGTGGCGTGGCGTCCCCACTGAGACGAGTGCCGTAGCGACCTTTGTTGGCTGTCCCAGTCTGACCTGGGGGCCCCGGGGGGCCAAGACGTCAAGCCGGGGGCTCCTGAGATGACGGGAGCGGCTTCCTGGTGTTCATGATCATAACCATCAATGAAACCGCGTGGCGCCAGAGAACACACACCTCCTGTATGTGATGTCACTGCTGATCAGGTGAGGACAACACAGGGTCATGGGATGTTTGCCTCTTGTCTCTTTGTCCCACTTCCTGTAACCACCAGGTGGCGTTACTATTTAAGTTCATCTTGTCGATGTCCTCAGGTCTAATCTAACGTGTGACATTTGGAAAAGATCTGATCAAACATGGCCGCCTCCTCGCCATGGTAACTTCTCAGGGCTCTATTTAAGGGCTCTAAGGTGCCAGGCGATTGGTTGATGGCGCTGTGCGCACGCCTGAACAAGCGCCATCCTGTTCTGTTGGTGCTTTTGACCACAGCTAAGAAGTGTGATTAACAACTGCTGAATTCCAGTCAGGACCTGGAGGTCGTCATAGCAACAGTAAACTACTGACATCACATTTTCTTACAGACTGAAAGGTTTAATTGACCTCAAAGGATCAACGCACGCCAGTGCGTCCCACTGTCCGAAGCTCTGCCTCTCTAAGTTACGCTGAACGGCGTGAGATGGCTTCGATGGACGTGATGAGGTTGGAATTTGTAACAAAATTCTAGAAGTTCTGTACTTGCAGCACTAACGGTGATGGTGCGGTGCCTTGGAGAGCCAACGCCGCTGCACCAAGAAGTTCCCATCAACCCTCCAACAGCTCATTCCAAGAATCCCACGTTCCCTCAGCAGATCCGACGTTTCCTGAAACATGGAGATGAAAAGCAACTCCTGCATGTTGACGAGCTTCTGCTCCCTCGCGCTGCCGTTCTACGTCAGACGAGTCAGAACTGGAAATTAGAAAATCGTATTTGGCGAGACTGTTGGCAGAGTCGCAGAAATCTCCCGTCAGACACTTCCATGCATGTTGTGACTGCAGAACCAGGAAAAGTGCAAATCCAATAAAATATCGAGTGACTTGTCAGCAGAGCCGCTGACTCGGCAGAGTCGGGGAACGTGGCAGCGGAGATGAAGATGTGACAGTCGAGCTGCTCCTCGGTTCTGCTCCGGACCAGATGTGGAATTTCTGCTGTCTGCCAGCTGGAACCGGGACGGCCTCAGCTGTTTCATGTTGTTCTCTGTTGACGAGCGTCTGTTACGTGACACAAAATGTTTGAGGGGACAGAAATAGTTTTCACACACAAACATGGTTCCCTAAATGTGACGGCGTGGGATGGGCGGCGTGAGGCGGCTGGGAATGTCGCACTTCCACATGAAAACTCTCATATTTCTATAGAAATTGAAGTTCTCAACATTCACACAACATCAGCTCATTGCTGCCTGGTTTCTGTTGGCAGTGACATCACGCTGCCCACTGAGCATGCTCTGTGGGCGGAGCTGAGTCGGCTCCTTCCTATTGGCCTCTGCTGACAGCTAATGATTTGTGTCTGTGGCAGAGAGACGAGTCATATGGCCAGGTTGCATGAGGCCTTGAACACCACCTTAATCCACCTTTGAATAGAACAACGGCGTAGGTGAGGGCGGAGCCTGTGGTGTCAGCACATAATTCTCATCATCGCCTTTGACAAAAGCACCGAAAAGCTTCTTGTCAGACTTTTTGTCAGCAGAGTTTCCGGTGCAGAACGAGAACACGGTGGAAGCCAAACGCAACACGAACGTCACCTGAACGTGAAGCCTGCTGATGAGTGACAGCGAGCGAGCGCATTCTCGTACTGAAGCACAAACGGCGCCGTGCCTGGTGACATCAAAGTCGTGTCTCTGACCTCAGAAATCTCCAACTTTCCTCACTAGACAATCTCGCCGTGAGTTCCAGCTCAGAGGACGGAACGTTCCTGTTTCCCAGTTGAACGGAATAACGGCGCTTTCCTCTGGAGCCTCGGTTCCAGAGCCGTTGTGTAAGAAATAAATGAAAGCAGAACCTTAATGACTGGCAAATCCAGCTCGACCTGCAGTCACGTCCCGACTGCAGAGAGACGAGATACTTTCTGTTCAAGCTGATAGGAGAGGAAGAGCAGGAAGGGGAGGAGACTGGCATCTGGGTAAAGAACATTTGGTGAGTCAGCAGAACCGCAGCCAAGCGGAGGGAGAACTGAACTGGCACCAGTCAGCCGAGGAACTCGGTCCAAGCTCCAGATGAAGAGCTGGATTGTTTCATGTTTGAAAACACATGAATCAGAAGTTCTTCCTCAGGGGAACCGAGTCAGACTCACTTTTCTGACAGCTCAACCGGTCTCGTGTCAGACAATCAGTCGGAGAAGTTCTGGTTTGTGGGTTTGCAGCACAGCAGCAGCAGATGTGTCCTGCATGGACGCTGCTGAACATCCCAGGGCTCACACGTCCCAGTACGAGGATTCGCTGCCTCTGTCCAGACTGGGAGTCCTGGGATCTAATCATACTCGCTTCCTAGTCATGACAACCTGGAAAAAGAATAGAATTCTAAGATGGTGATTTCCAGGTGTGCAGGAGACCCCGGATGAGCCAGAAAGTTTTGGAAAAGTCGGACATGTTTGCGCTCCAAATGCCTCACGCCTCAATGAAGGCGCCCTCTGACATCGTCATCGCCACTGCGGTCCAAACCCTCATGGGTCTGTTGGTGGCTTCACGGTCGACGTGACATCTCGGGACAACTCGGGGATGAGCTGAAGCAGGTCAAAGCTCACTGTGTTGCTTTATGGTATTTCTGGGTTGTCATCCATCCATCCATCCCTCCATGTTCTCCCTCTCCTCCTGTTGAGGGTGGTGGGGGTGGAGCCTATCCCAGCAGCCTTCCCCCTGGACAGGTCACCAGTCCATGGCAGGGCCAACACATAGAGACAGACAACCATTGGCTCTCCCAGCCACGCCTACGGTCAATTTAGAGTCTGGATTAACCTGGTCCCTCTTGATGTCTTTGGACTGTGGAGGAAGCTGGAGTACCAGAGAGAACCCAGCAGGAACAGGGAGAACATGGAGACTCACCCAGAAAGACCCCGTGCTGCAGCCGGGGCTCCACCCACAACCTTCTTGCTGGGGGCCACAGGGAGGACCACTGCTCCACCCACAACCTTCTTGATGGGGGCCACAGTGAGGACCACTGCTCCACCCACAACCTTCTTGATGGGGGCCACCGTGAGGACCACTGCTCCACCCACAACCTTCTTGATGGGGGCCACAGTGAGGACCACTGCTCCACCCACAACCTTCTTGCTGGGGGCCACAGGGAGGACCACTGCTCCACCCACAACCTTCTTGATGGGGGGCCACAGTGAGGACCACTGCTCCACCCACAACCTTCTTGCTGGGGGGCCACAGGGAGGACCACTGCTCCACCTACAACCTTCTTGCTGGGGGCCACCGTGAGGACCACTGCTCCACCCACAACCTTCTTGCTGGGGGCCACAGGGAGGACCACTGCTCCACCCACAACCTTCTTGCTGGGGGGCCACAGGGAGGACCACTGCTCCACCTACAACCTTCTTGCTGGGGGCCACCGTGAGGACCACTGCTCCACCCACAACCTTCTTGCTGGGGGCCACAGTGAGGACCACTGCTCCACCCACAACCTTCTTGCTGGGGGCCACAGGGAGGACCACTGCTCCACCCACAACCTTCTTGCTGGGGGCCACAGGGAGGACCACTGCTGCCTGTATTTCAGGGTTGTTATTTTTTAGATGTTATTTCAGTTCTGGAACTCTTAGGACGCGATCCTGTTTGACTGCACGGTTTAATTGCAGGTACTCGTTTGCGTTCATCTAAATCTACACATTTTAATGTACTTCAAATTAAATTACTACTTTTCTATTAGCATGGGTAGAAGTAACTAATTAGGTTCACTCATGTTACTGTAATTGGTAGTTCTTTGTGTACTTGTACTTTTTGAAGTAGTTTTAAATATCTGTAGCTTTCCTTTAACATCAGCAGGTTTGTTTTAAGCGTTTTACTTTGCTAGATTTAAATCTCATCTGTTATTGAGTAAAAGAAATTGTAGGCCTGAATAAAACAAACAGAAGTAAAAAAGTCTCAATGTGGAAACGCCTGCGGTGGATTATGGGTAGCTGAAGAAAGCAGCGCCAAATCAGGAGAGACGGAATAATGCAGCCAGCGGACCAGCTGAGGTGCGGCGCTGCGGGATTCAGAGAGAGATGGCGAGCAGCTGGAAGCAAACCACATCTCACCTGCACAGGGGAGAGGATGAATACTTGTGCCGTCAGCTGTCGTGGTTACAGGCGTCGCTAAATTAGCCAGAAAGAAATGGTTTCCTGCTGGTCACTATCTGCATTGGTTAGCATGATGCTAACGCTGCCGGGTGGTGATCAGAAACAGAAAAACACCAAAGCTCACGTCTGAATGCACCCAGTCGCCGATTGTCCACTGTCTGTCCAGGTGTGCTGAAGACCGCCGCTGTTCCAGGACGCCGAGGTGCTACGATGACATCAGACATGTTAACCGTCTGCAGGTGGTCAGTGTCGATGCTCCTGACGCTGCCGAGGAGCCGTTCGCTGACTGGTAATTTTACTTTTGACATTACTCAAGTAAAGTCTAATCAGTGAAATAGTACTTTTACTTGAGTACTACTGTAGTACTCTCCACTCATGAGTGTAAGTGACATTTTCATTCACTCTTACTTTGTTTTGAACCAATCATTTATTATTATTTTAGTTCAGATTTTTGTGGTTAGTTTAACCTGGAATTATAATCTTCTACAGGATAAACAGATGTTTTTTAGAGGATGTGTATTGATGAGCATCCTTGAGAAGTTGTGTGTGTGTGTGTGTGTGTGTATCTGTTTGAGACACACACACACACACACACGCTGTAATGGTGTGTGTTAAGGCTCTTGTGTTGAGGATGTGGGCTGGTGGAGCTGAAGGGGTTAACCAACCCACTTCAGCTCCTCGCAGCAGCACAATGAGTCTGTTGTTCGCCGCAGTTCAACGTCTGAAGCAGATTTGGCTGCTCAGAGGAAAGTCAGCAGAGCCGGGATCAGTTCAGCTCCTCGCTGCTGGCCGAAGCTGGAGAGTCACAGCAGGACCAGTGAAAGAGGCGCGTCCCACGCAGGGGGGACGGTCCGGACACCCATGTGATGCCCCCTAAAGGTTCTCTAAAGGTCACAAACATCGCAGAACACCAGCGATGAACGTGGTAGTCATAAAAGTCCTGCAGCTAAAGGTTCCCTCTGCGAGGAAGGAGATCGTTCCACAGATCCACCAGGCCTCAAGGGTGAAACTACATTTCACATTTCAGTAAACGGACGGGGTCCTAGTGGAGAACCTTGAGGTTCTCCTTGAATGATTTAGGCGGGAGTGGAGACCTGGAGGTCAGAGCGTGCAAATGTGAACGTTTGCAGAGACAGAGGAGTCAAGCTGGATCAGAAATACTGTAAATACTAAAGGATCATGGGTACAAAAAATACTACATAATACCACAACAATGAAATGCTATAGCACACTAACACCATCAAAGTATGTGATGCATATCCAAGGTTAATAATCCAATATGGCTGCTGTGGAAATTTGATAACAGTGACAAAAACAATGAGGTTCCAATTTAGACCAAGGGTTCTTGAGTCAGAGCGGGAACACAAACGTGGGCGGCGGTGAACTCTGACCCCCTGAAAATATCTTTATAATATTTTACATGAATATGAGTCAATCTGAGGGGCGGCCCGGTGGAGCAGTGGTCCTCCCTGTGGCCCCCCATCAAGAAGGTTGTGGGTGGAGCAGTGGTCCTCCCTGTGGCCCCCATCAAGAAGGTTGTGGGTGGAGCAGTGGTCCTCCCTGTGGCCCCCCATCAAGAAGGTTGTGGGTGGAGCCCCGGCTGCAGCACGGGGTCTTTCTGGGTGAGTCTCCATGTTCTCCCTGTTCCTGCTGGGTTCTCTCTGGTACTCCAGCTTCCTCCACAGTCCAAAGACATCAAGAGGGACCAGGTTAATCCAGACTCTAAATTGACCGTAGGCGTGGCTGGGAGAGCCAATGGTTGTCTGTCTCTATGTGTTGGCCCTGCCATGGACTGGTGACCTGTCCAGGGGGAAGGCTGCTGGGATAGGCTCCACCCCCACCACCCTGAACAGGAGAAGAGGGAGAACATGGAGGGATGGATGTTGGATGGATCTGTCTGATGTTGATGTGATGAGTCGTCGTGGTTAAATGTACCGGTGAGGAAGTTTCACGTTAAACTGAACACACAACAAACACTCGTCTCGTTGCACAGCAGAACCCAGAGAACGTTCTAGTGAAGTTAAAAGAGTCAAATATAAACACAGTAACGCTGTTCTTCATTAGTCTGGTGAGGAAACATCAGCTCTGTTCTCCATTACTGTGATTTAAAAGTCAGTTGTGAGTTGTTTTTTGTTCTGGAAGAACCACAAGGAGATGATGAAATGTGAGGGGGGGTGAAGCAAGCCTTGTTTGTGGGGGGTTCAGGAACCTCCTCTAGAAAAGTTAAAGTTTAATGAAGATGCCAACTTTTAGGGAAAGTTTCTTACTGTCCCTCGTCCCCAGAGGTGTTTCCCTCCCCTGTCCGGCAGGAGCTGACGTTGGCTTGTTTGGCCATCCAGCAGTGAGAGGTGGAGGCGGGACCTCGTCCCAGCTCTCTGGTGCCTGCCAGTGTTGCTGCTTCTCTGGAGACAAAGACAAAGTCTGGGAAAAAACAGTAAAACGATGGTGGCGGAAACGGCCCATCAGTCACATGAGGCAAGGATTCTCTGCGTCAGGGTGTATGAGAGAGATGTCTCTGGACGGGTTTGCACTTTCACTCACCAAAAACCAGCCCAGGGGAGCAGAATTGTGGTTTTTGTACATTTGTTGATTCCACAAAAATCCAAACGTGCGTCCGAATCATGGGACAGCCTGACGTATTTGACAGGGGTGTGGCGCCCAGCTTTTGACTCCTTTCACAGTTCCAGCAGGTCATATGACATCTTTATGGATTCTGCGGTATAACTGGAGGAGGCAAATAAGTGAGCTCAAACAGATTCTGAGAGTAACAGACGGCGTTCCAACCCTCCCTGGTCTCCCCTACTAGAATAACCACTTGCATGTGGCCTGGTCTTCCAGATGCTGCCAGAACCGGTCCTGCCCCTCCTGCTGGATTTTCAGGCAAATCAATGTGCGCTGCCTGGCTCCCCCGACCACTTGGTGCCCATGTGGCTCCCAAATGAGAGGAGCCGCTGCCGGAGCCATTACACACCCACAACCATCGGGTCTACCCTGCTGGACCCAGGAGGACGGGACACAGATCAGTTCAAGATCAGGAAGGAAAGGAAAGACTCAGAAAGAGTCAAAACACACCCAGATCCCATCAGGAAGACCAGAATTGTTTTTAGCTCAGTTGGCCCCCGACGCAGTTCTGGTCTTCCTGATGGGATCTGGGTGTGTTTTGACTCTTTCTCGCAGATGTGACCACCGTCTTTGAGTTCCTTCATGAAAGAACACGTGCTGCCGAGCAGCGTCAGCGTGTGAGAAGTGTGAGTCCCTTCGCTGACTGATGAGGAGCTCTGGAGGAGCCATCAGTCCTTAAATCTGCTCCAGAGTTTCTGGGTCACATGACCCTAGAGCTCTTGAAAAAAAAATTGTAAGTAAATACAGAGAAATACAGGAATGAAGCATAACACCTGTAAAGAAGCAGGTTTGGTTCCTTCCAGGTCAGTGACCCGTCATCAGGAGTGAGGTTCCCAGTACCTGGAGATATCAGCAGGTTCAGTTCTACATCAGATCCACCAGCAAACACCAGACCGGTGGATGCTGGAGGTTCAGTTCTACATCAGATCCACCAGTAAACACCAGACCGGTGGATGGTGGAGGTTCAGTTCTACATCAGATCCACCAGTAAACGCCAGACCGGTGGATGGTGGAGGTTCAGGTCTACATCAGATCCACCAGTAAACACCAGACTGGTGGATGTTGGAGGTTCAGTTCTACATCAGATCTACCAGTAAACACCAGACCGGTGGATGGTAGAGGTTCAGTTCTACATCAGATCCACCAGTAAACACCAGACTGGTTCAGTTCTACATCAGATCCACCAGTAAACACCAGACTGGTTCAGTTCTACATCAGATCCACCAGTACCACCAGACTGGTTCAGTTCTACATCAGATCCACCAGTAACACCAGACTGGTGGATGGTAGAGGTTCAGTTCTACATCAGATCCACCAGTAAACACCAGACCGGTGGATGGTGGAGGTTCAGTTCTACATCAGATCTACCAGTAAACACCAGACCGGTGGGTGTTGGAGGTTCAGTTTTACATCAGATCCACCAGTAAACACCAGACCGGTGGATGGTGGAGGTTCAGTTCTACATCAGATCCACCAGTAACACCAGACCGGTGGATGGTGGAGGTTCAGTTCTACATCAGATCCACCAGTAACACCAGACCGGTGGATGGTAGAGGTTCAGTTCTACATCAGATCCACCAGTAAACACCAGACTGGTTCAGTTCTACATCAGATCCACCAGTACCACCAGACTGGTTCAGTTCTACATCAGATCCACCAGTAACACCAGACTGGTGGATGGTAGAGGTTCAGTTCTACATCAGATCCACCAGTAAACACCAGACCGGTGGATGGTGGAGGTTCAGTTCTACATCAGATCTACCAGTAAACACCAGACCGGTGGGTGTTGGAGGTTCAGTTTTACATCAGATCCACCAGTAAACACCAGACCGGTGGATGGTGGAGGTTCAGTTCTACATCAGATCCACCAGTAAACACCAGACCGGTGGATGTTGGAGGTTCAGTTCTACATCAGATCCACCAGTAAACACTAGACTGGTGGAGTCTTAAAAACCTGGGTTGCTAACAAGAGTCTAGAGGAGCCTACAGAGGTCATGGAGGTCATTAAAGGTCATCAGGAGGAACACAAGAAGCCTGAAGCTTAGTGGTGGTGACCTTGAAGTCATGTGACCCTGGTGTAGCTCCTTCATAGGCTACCGTTAGCTTAGCACTGCTAACGTAGCATCCAGGCTTCCAGCATCGTCAGAGGGGTTCATTGATTGCTCAGTTGGTACTTCCTGGTTTTATAAACCAACATCTGGGGTCACATGACCACCTCACTGATGTCATTTTCTAAAATAATTTATCATGTATTTACACAAAGGAAATCCTGTTACTTTAATTCACTTTCAAGTCCATGTTACTGAAAAAACAAGTTAAAGTCAAGTTGGTCAAGTGTTTACCTGAGTTCAAGGCATCGAGAAGACTGAGGAGAGTGGAGTTTGAGGGCCGTTTATGGCTTTATTCTGCTGGGGTCAAAGGTCAGAGAGTTTTCTATCCTTAAGAGATTCTTTGTCTCTTTGACTGAAACAGATGTGACAGGAAGCCCTACAGCATAACCAGGGGCAACCTGGGCGTTCTTGGCCCTGCAGGGGCTGTTGGTGATGTTATGATTACATGAATCATTGCAGAATGTGTGTGTGTGTGTGTGATATCTCGAGAGAATGAACACACAGCAGCAGGTTTGATAACTTTCCCCCATTTTATTTAGTTTTAAATACAAAACCTTCCCCAGTTGGACAGAGCTGAAAGAACAATTACAAAAAGTCAATAAAATAAAAAACACTGATGACGGCAGTTGTTCATCATGTTACATCTTCATGTTGTAATGCTGGAAAAGGAGCATTCGTCTGTGGAGTGCTACAGTACCTGCCTCAAGGCAACGCCGGCAGGACGGGACAGTGATTCAGGTCCACGGCGAGGACATCGGTCCTCCTAACTCTCTGGACCGGGCCAGCTCCACACCACGGAGCCGCGCCTCTTTAGACTGGGACCAGCCACAACACTTTTCATTTAACACCAACGTTTTATAAAAAGAGACAGTGATGAGTGACTCGAGCCGGCCAACCAGAGAACGGTTCCCAGAACCATCCGCACTGGTTCCCAGAGAACCTGTCAGAAAGGCCCAGGAGAGACGGTGCCGCCGTTACATATACAGCCATTTTAATGTTTGTGCCTGCAAAACACCAAACACACACACACACACACACACACACACACACACACACACACACACACACACACACACACACCCCTACATTCACGGGGACCTGTCATCCCTTCACCTCTAGCCTGATTCTGAAGGTCCGAGTCTATCCAGCGTTATTCTGAATGTTCCTGATGGCGAGCGAGTGTAGACCGCCACCATGATGGCCCGGATCTCAAAAAGTTCCGCTGGACATCGCCACCTGGTAAATCTCTCTGAATAGGACACGGTGGTGTTGGTGTCCATGGCGACAGAGCAGGCTACCTCCTGTTAGCAATCTGCTAACTTGAATGTAAACTACAATTACATTTTGCAGCTCATCCAAACTTTACAATTTGTTATCAACCAAACCCAATACTTCATTTTCTGATCTCACCGGTGAAACATTGACCGAATATGTTGATGAGAAAAATGTGTTTGAGTCAAAACCAGTTCAGAACAGAAGCAGCCCGGACCTCATAGCTCGAGAGGTCCCAACCACACCAGAACACCACACCAGCTATGACATTACGGACCTCACAAGTATAGTAAGCTCCTGGATTTCACCCCATAAATACAGTAAAACACACACACACACACACACACACACCTAAAGCAAACTGTGCAAAACTCTTTGGTGATAACGAGTTTAGGAAAAAGAAGATGGGAAAATCAACAGGAAAAAAATCAAAGTCTCTCCCACGAGTGACGAGGTTCTACAATCGTCCAATAAACACGGCAACAATCAGAAAGAAAATGACGTCTGCAGATTCAATAAATTAAACAGCAACAGATGAATTGCAGAGATCAAATCCAGCAGTTGGCTTCACAGAAATTAATAATAAAGGACAAAATATTAAGAATAAACCTCCTGGAAAGACAGGAACAGTGTTACATCGTATTAATAAAACTGAGCCAGAAAAGAAAAAAACAGCCCGCCCCCCCGCAGCAGTCGCTGCTGTGATTCGTCATTGATGAAAAGTTGTGAAGGATCAGTTTTTTGTTTGTTTTTTTGTAAACATTCACAATCAAAGGTTGCGTTCTATTTCAAGCACTGCTGGTCAGAGCGTCCGTGACATCAGTCTGTTTCCTGAAGAACACTGGAGCTTATCGAGGTGTGAACTTCGCTGAGGTCCACACTGGTAACCCCGCCCTCCGGCCCTCCGGCCCTCCGGCCCTGCTGCCATCACTCAAGGAGGAATCGACTCCAGAATCCTGCCAGTGTTCATCCAAACATGTCCAGTCTCTACATTGGCGCCTCTCCATTTTTCTTATAAAAGAAAGACATATTCTCAAAATATATCCATGTGAAGTCTTTCATCTCAGTAAAAAATAAATTAGGTAGTGAAAACACCACTAGGAGGAGGGAGCGTGTTCTGTTGGAGTGCCGGCAGCCCGCCACGCCTCACGCTGTCCTGACCGAGCCATTATTGCTTGCCAGTCTTCGTAAACTGCTGTCGTTCTTGTCCAGCCAGAGCTCGGCCAGCTGCTGGGTGGAGCCGTGCGACGAGGCCTTGGAGCCCAGGCACATCTTGTACTGCTTGGCCTCCAGGTTGGGATCACATATGACCGGGTGATGGACGTGCACGATCCCTGTGTCTGTGCTGCGGAACAACAGGATCCCTGACTGGACAAATTTATTAAAGAGGTCCACGTCCTCCAGTCCCCACCCCTGTATGGAGGTATCAAAGCCTCCAGCTTGGACCAAGTCCCCTTTGTAGACACAAACGATGCCAAAGCCATAGTTCCGCCACAGGCCGGTCTTGGAGGTGAAGACATAGTGGTTGTTGCTGGGGACCTTCCCAGCGTACACCACCTTGGGGTCATACTGGCTGAAGATGATGGGGAAGTAGGTTTTCTGGCCCAGCGCTGTGTTGTCCCGACACCGCTTGAGGAAGTCGCTGTTAAAGAGCAGGTCCACATCACAGTAGAAGAGCAGCGAGTCGTTGCTGAAATGGGATGAGCCCACCTCCAAAGCAAGCGCCCTGGAGAAGGATCCGGCAACGGGCTTGATCTCCATCTCGGCCCGCGGGTACTTCATGTAGTACTCCCTCATCAGCTCCACCTGCTTCACCCGCTCCGTGTTGTTGTCGGTGCTGAAGAGCAGGATCAGAAGCTTCACGTTCTGGTTGGGGATCAGACAGACCTTCTCAAAGTTGGCCATGAAGCGCACGAAGATGTCATAACGCCCCGACAGAGGAACCAAAATGTTGACCCTCTTGTCTTTGGCTTCCCGCTGCTCCTGGCCAGACGTGGCCAGCTTGAATGGCACCAGCATCTTGAGGGAATTGGACAGGAAGGAGAGGGAGTCGGACTCCTGGTTGATGCGGCTGGCCAGGGCCTGGGCGTCCATCTCCTCCTCCTCTCTGAACTGGATCTGGCTGAAGGTCTGCTGCAGGTATGCATGCCTCCTCACCGGAACCGTCATGGTCTTTCCTTTGTGCTTCTTGTAGAGCAGCAACAGATCCAGAACATATTCTGCCCCGTACAAGGGATTAACCCTCCGATAGCCATACTGGATCTCTTTGAAGTCTATAACCCGCCCCCGTGTCTTGGCGTTGGCGTTGATCATCTCCATCACTTGCATGATGATGTCATCCAGAGCCTGCTTCTGGGAGGAATCCATCCCGCGGCGGGGCGGCTGTCCATCTGACGCTGAGAACAAATACTTCCCTGTGAGGAACTCCCATTCCAGGACCTCCTCTCTCTGTCGCGGGTGAAAGCGCATGAAAGAGGGCGGCATGCCCAGCTGGAGGTCCTCTCGGCTGGGTTCGGCCGCTCCGTAGCGGCCCATCTGGACGATCTCGCGGTGGAGCTGAATGGTCCGGTGGCGCAGGTCTGCGATCTTGCGACTGAGCATGTAGCTGTGGAGGCGGTACTGGTAGGGCGGGTTCTTGTTGGGGTGCAGTGTGATGGCTCGGTGGATCTTGCTGTTGTGGAGATCTCGGATGTAGCCTTTCTTGTTTGGTTCATAGTTCTCGTAGAAGAGCTGCTGCATCTGTGGAGAAACAGAAAAAGATGTTGAATTCTACGAGTTCAGATGCAAAATTGTTCCTGAACCAACAGCTAAGTGACAAGGCGCATGACGGACGACTCATGAGTTCAGTTTGGACTGCTGCTGTACTTGGTGTTCCTGATGATCCAACAGGCAGCACCGTCACAGACGGGTGGCGTTTTGTTTGAGTCCTGCTGCTGAACCACACAGCCTGAAAATATGAGGGTTCATTACCTTGATTGTGCAATCAAAACAGGTTTGAGAACAATAATTTATAAACTGCAATAATAGAGAGATTTGTGAGGAAAATTCATCTTTCTCTTTTTAAGTTGCAAGTTCCAAAATTCCCCTCGGCAAACCAAACAGTTTCGTTTGTGGTCCCAGACCTTCGCTTCCAAATCAGACAGATTTGGTTGTTGTTGATCATTTGGGTTAAAGTAACAGTTTTAAGTCCAAAATCAGTCGGAACTTCACTTTAACTGGAGAATCACTGGCTGAACTCTGGTTTACAGCAAAGTCATATTAACAGACACAATAAAAAGAACAGTAAGATGATGGATAGTTGATAAAGACGAACTTTTCATCAATGACAGCAGTAAGGGACTCTGGTCCCTGATGGATGTGAGAGGATCAGACGTCAGGATGACGTTCAAGCTGGTGCTTCAAGCATTAGACCTGAGAATTAAGTGCAAATGTTTCAATGTGGAACCTGCAGCGTTACAGTCATCACTAGAACATGTCTGACTGAAAGGAGGTTCCAGTCCAGCACCGAGGTTATAAATGAAGGTAGAACCGTCTGAAAATGTGGCTCATGCAGCTTTGGATCACCAGCTGAACTGCTGGAATCATTCTGCTCCGTCCTGCTGAGCCCGAATTAAGAGCTGAGAAGAATGTGTTGCGTAACAGCTGGGGGACGATTTACTGCCGACCAGCTGAAGCTTTACAAACCCTCTGGTGCTCAAACCTCAGGAGGCCCGCGGCTGCTTCAGAGCTGCTGGCAGGACCTCGGCCATCCTGACAAGGCCCAGAAGGAGTCTTGGTCCAGTTAGAGCCCCCAGAGAGGCGAAACTGAGAGGATAAACCTGGTCCCTGGGGACAGATAGAACCGGCCTGGTCCCTGGGGACAGATAGAACCGGCCTGGTTCCTGAGGACAGACAGAACTGGCCTGGTCCCTGGGGACAGATAGAACTGGCCTGGTTCCTGAGGACAGATAGAACTGGCCTGGTTCCTGAGGACAGACAGAACTGGCCTGGTCCCTGGGGACAGATAGAACTGGCCTGGTTCCTGACAACAGATAGAACTGGCCTTTTCCCTGGGGACAGATAGAACCGGCCTGGTTCCTGAGGACAGACAGAACTGGCCTGGTTCCTGACGACAGATAGAACTGGCCTTTTCTCTGGGGACAGATTGAACTCAAGAACTGCTTGGAAAAACTTAGCGTGTCCATCTTTGAACTGGCATTCCTCTACACCTGGATGAGGGTTGCCAGCCAAGTGAGACACAGTCACCTTGTTAGCTGCTCCTGCTGAGGTCAAAGGTCAGCCTTCACAGCTGATAACATGCTGCTGCAAGCCGAGTGTTCCTTCGAAAGGAGGAGTTTAATCAGCACTGTTGCCGCAAGTGTTGATGGAGTTCTTTCATCAAATTGGCCTCCCCCCCCCCCCCCCCCCCTCCCCTGCCACTGGACCAGCCCCAGCAGGTGACACCGGTGGTCAGCAGCTGATTGGTCAGGATGTTTATGTCTCTCTCCTGCAGCTTCATCGTCATTAGCATCCCTCCTAATTATTTGACCTGCACTTTTGTGGGCGCCATAGTAACACATGACTCGTTAGAGCGATTTCTTCACAGTCATTAACCTCCATCAGCACAGCCGTCTAATCAACCGGAAGGTTCTGGAACAACTGTGGGATGAAGGTAAGTCAGCAGCTCCTGCGGCGAGCCGACACGTGTTCCAAGCAGGACGGATGCCACAGATCCGCCAGCTGAGAACCTGAACACCACCAGAACTCACAGAGAATTAGAGTTCAACAGAGACTCTTAGATGGCAAGGCTGAAGCTACATGTTCTAGTAGCACTCTAGAACACTGTTCTCCACTCCTGACCGGCCTGGGGATGTGCTGCCACTCAGTGACATCATCAGAGTGCACGATGTGTGTTTCTGTAGCTACAGAAATGATACACAACTGCACAGATCAGCAGAAGCACATGATGCTGCAGCTCCTGCCTCCATCACCAGCTGCCTCTCAGCTATCAGATGGATGAGCAACGATCCCCAAGAGAGAAATGGCGTTTAATAATCTCCCCGGATTAAACGACGTCACCGATCTCGGTCTCGACAGCCTCAGATCTGAGCTTCAGTTCTCTCATGAACGAGGTGAGAAAAACAAAAACCAGCTCTGTTATTCACACACACACTGGAGAGTTGCAGTTAGCAATGATCAGAGTTGCTGAGGTGTCCATCACCTTCTGATCCCGCTCCAATAGGTAACACAAACCAGGCACACAAACACACACACACACACACAACTACCAGCACCACGAGAGGACCAGTGATCGCTTTATCTGCCTGAAAAAACACTCTGATACTCTCCAGAAGAAAACCAGAGGACCTGATGCTGGCCGGGGAACCCTGGGAACGTTCGGTGAGGAACCCTGGGAACCGCCAGAGAGAAACTCTGTTACTGGGATGTTGAGTTGGTTCAGGAGCCTCCAGGATAACTTAGCCACCGACCTTAGGGTGCTGACCATCAGGCTGAATTGCTCCATCTTTTATTCATGAGATTCCAAGACTACAATGCCCATGATCCTCCGCCACTGTCACTATGAGGTGGAAACAAACAAACCTGAATTACAGAGGAGGAGTGCAGGCAGGAATAACAGGTGTCGTCATAGTTACTGGATTAGAAAAGTCCTCGACCGCCATCTTGTCAATGTCAACGTGAAGCTCGATGGCGGTGCAGCAGATCTTTAGATTCTGAGGAAAAGGGCAAGGAAGATGTCCCACTAGGAGGGCGCCGCAGTGACCCAAGCTGCTGTCAGGTAATATGTCCAGTCATGTGACACATCAGCCTTGAAGAGCCAGCAGGATGTTAAAGCTATAGAATCACGTCCTTGTACTTCCAGGATGACCCTTGACCTGACCTGACCTGACCTGACCTGACCTGACCTGACTGATGAGCAACAAGAACTTTAATGTTTAAAGGAACTGAATATCAGGCAGCCTGTGAGTGTTCCATTGGCATGGGTGTGTGTGTGTGTGTGTGTGTGTGTGTGATGGTGGCACATGTACCAGCGAGGCAGCACGCCGGGGAGCTTTAATTTACCAGACAATGGCGAGCATCGCCTCTTAGTGGGCCGTGTAAATCTAATTGGAGACACCATTGTGGTGCTGGCTCGTTAATAGAGAAGGCGGTCCCTCCACACTGAGGCTCCTCCCCCAGGAAACATCCACCACAGGACCCAGCAGGCTGCCGGAGGGTGACAGGAAGGACTCAAACCTGAGGTGACAGCAATGACCCCATGATGACATCATCAGTGTTACAATTCACCCCGAACCGCCCCACCTTAAACAAACTCTCTCTCTCTCTCTCTCTCTCACTCACACACACACACACACACACACACACACACACACACACACACACACACACACACACACACACACACACACACACACACACACACACACAGCTGCTACCTCCAGATACAATGTTGAGTTGCACTTAAACTCGAGGTCCAGCAGAGGTGATGGAACCCTCAAAGGGTTCATGATCACAAATATTCTTGCACTGAACAAAATTCTATTTTCTAGCCGTTTTATTCCAAAAAAGTCCCAGAAGCGACATGAGCAAAACATGAGTGAGGCATCAAAAGATGCAAATAAAGTGTTGCACTCAGCCTCCAGTGTGTTTGTTCCTGAGGACCAGGGTGTTTATGTGCTTTCACAAACATTCAAGTATTAAGGAACTTGTTCTTCCTCATTTGCTGAGAACCCCCTGGAAGACCGTCAAGGACCCCTAGGGGTCCCTGAACCTCTCATTGAGACCCACTGCTCAAGAGACTTTCCAGTTAAAAAAACATTTACGTTTTCTCAGTTGGAAATTGACCAAATTAAGCAACAAACACGCTGACAGATGTTGATCTTCCAGGACACAGCGGCGGTCTGTGTGAGTGACAGGGCCGCGTTGTTCTTCTGGGAAACGCCCACCAGGATACGAATCAAGCACCGACAAGTTCCCCTCTGCTCAAAACCAGGAGAATCTGGATCACCAGCCTTCATTTGACATGATGTAATATTGTGGAGGGTCCCTGAACGCATCGGTGTTCAGGCAGCAGCAGCAGCAGGGAGGCGACAGTGTTCATGTTGAGAACCAGATTATCAGATGTCTGCGTGGTGCTGCACTCCACTACGCTCCCGTGTCCAGGTAGGTGTCTGATGAGCCCCAGCACACACACACACACACACACACTCATCCAGTAGTAAAATATCCTCAGGTTAGTTGGACGACACTGCTGTCGTCTGCCCCCCCCAGACAGCTTCAGTGTTGCATCACAATAAAGCAGACGATCCCCTTGATAAGACCTGTTGTCTCTGGGAGGATGTGAGCCGCTGTCTGATGCCTGCTGGGAGCTCTAATAAAGCTGGAATGTGAGCAGGCGCGGGGGCTGGTGTGTCCACCGAGGGTTGGACAGGACTGGGGGACAGAGAGCAGAAAAGGCCCTTTGTTTGCCCTCCGGCTGGTTCCTCTGTCCAGATGTCTTCTCTCAGGCTCCCAGGGAGAGACGGGAGACACGTTAGACAGCTGAGTTACCAAGGAGGGAAACAAGGTCACGAAAACAAAATCACCGTTGGAGTCAGCAGAGACAAAAGTGGACGGAGAGAGAGAGACAGTGAGAGAGAGACAGAGAGAGAGAGACACGATGTCCACAGCAGTGAGGACTCGGTCACGAGCAGCACAGGCAGGGTTCTCAGGGTGGGTTCCTTCTCTGGGTTCTTTTCATGCTCTTGCTCTCTCTTTTTTTTATTTTCTTTGTGGTAGTGATGGGGAGAAGGTCCATGCTAGACTGGTGTGTGTGTGTGTGTGTGTGTGTGTGTGTGTGTGTGTGTGTGTGTGTGTGAGAGAGATGAATGTTCGGAGACAATAAAAAACTTTGGCTTCTCAGCAAAATGAGACAACATTAAATCTAAAATCCTCCCCATTTTTAGTTTTCTTGCTCTTCACAAAGATCCTCTTTTCTAATTTTCAGGTGGTTTTGCAGGTGAACTCGTTTTTTGCTGAGTTCTTGATGGGGTTTTTGGGAGTCAGCCAGAGAACTGCTGGGAACGGAACTACAACCAAGTTATCAGACAACTCCAAAAAAGAACAATGATCAGTGAGACCTGCTGATATTTTCAGGGGGTCAAAAGAGACGCTGGATCAGATCCCACCTCCAGGAGGAAGCATGGAGTGGATCCAGAAGGATCCAGGAACACGAGTTCTACAGTGCTGATTTAGTACAATCAGATCTTTTCCCAGGAAAGACAAAAGACTCTTTGAGGAGGACAAATCAGAAGAACCGACATCCTGAGAGCAGACGGACTGAAGAATGGACCTGATGTTTCCAACAGAATTAATTCACCAACCTTCATTTATTCCAATAAACTACAACCTGCTGTGGAAAGTAAAGACCTGGGTGGAGAAGATCAGGCATCAGAACTAAAACTGGGGATCTAGCAAGCAATCTTGCTGCTGGAGCTCTGTGGAGAGGGAGGGTGTTCTCAGGAGGAACTTCCTGCTGAAGAGGGAGCACTGGACTCGCACACCAGTGAGGTTCCTGAGTGACGACAGCAACCGCAATGATTTAACAGACAGAAAAGCAGAAGCAGAACTTGCTTCACTTCCGTGGAGATGACGCAGCGCTCAGTCTCCTGACCTCACCGCGGTTACGGGCGTCTGCTTCTGCTTCACAATCCTCAACATGTTCAGTCCGCCGTGTCCATCAGTCAGAGTCGTGTCAGGAGCTGTGGGAGGTGGAGCTGCATGACATCAGCAGCAGAACCCTCAGCACCTTCAACACCACATTCAAAACATTGTAGAATTTTGAGGAAAACGAACATCAGGTTCATCAAGGTTGATCATCTCAGCCATAATGGATTCATAATGGATTCATAATGGATTCATGATGGATTCATGATGGATTCATGATGGATTCATGATGACAAAATGATCCAAAACAGAAAAAGGAGAGAGAGAGAGAGAGAGAGAGAGAGACCAAGCATTTAGCCATCAGGAGATTTCAATGATGCCACTTCCTGCTGATCATGTGACTTGTCAGGGGAACCGCCTCAGGGACACAACTGGAATGTGTACTTAATATATAAAATATTGTCATATTTAAATTATTGCAGGACAAAAATGGGGCGGCCCGGTGGAGCAGTGGTCCTCCCTGTGGCCCCCAGCAAGAAGGTTGTGGGTGGAGCAGTGGTCCTCACTGTGGCCCCCAGCAAGAAGGTTGTGGGTGGAGCAGTGGTCCTCCCTGTGGCCCCCAGCAAGAAGGTTGTGGGTGGAGTAGTGGTCCTCACTGTGGCCCCCAGCAAGAAGGTTGTGGGTGGAGCAGTGGTCCTCACTGTGGCCCCCAGCAAGAAGGTTGTGGGTGGAGCAGTGGTCCTCACTGTGGCCCCCAGCAAGAAGGTTGTGGGTGGAGCAGTGGTCCTCCCTGTGGCCCCCCATCAAGAAGGTTGTGGGTGGAGCAGTGGTCCTCCCTGTGGCCCCCCATCAAGAAGGTTGTGGGTGGAGCAGTGGTCCTCCCTGTGGCCCCCAGCAAGAAGGTTGTGGGTGGAGCCCCGGCTGCAGCACGGGGTCTTTCTGTGTGAGTCTCCATGTTCTCCCTGTTCCTGCGGGGTTCTCTCTGGTACTCCAGCTTCCTCCACAGTCCAAAGACATCAAGAGGGACCAGGTTAATCCAGACTCTAAATTGACCGTAGGCGTGGCTGGGAGAGCCAATGGTTGTCTGTCTCTATGTGTTGGCCCTGCCATGGACTGGTGACCTGTCCAGGGGGAAGGCTGCTGGGATAGGCTCCACCCCCACCACCCTGAACAGGAGGAGAGGGAGAACATGGAGGGATGGATGGATGATGGACAAAAATGGATGAGAATGGCTTCAGTCCATCAAGGGTGGGGCAAAGGTCAAGGGAGGAGCAGTGAGTTCTTCTAGCAGCTTGCAGCGAAGTGGTGGAAGGATCTTTGTTCTTGTTTGTCAGCAGGAGATGTAACAGAAGCAGAACGACCCCGCCGCTCCTGATCAGCCGGACCCTCCAGACCTCCTCCCTATCATCACCCTCCACATCTATCTCTGTTCATATCACAACAAGGACAGAACAGACCCTGTTTGAATCCTGGCTGATGTGGATACAACGCAGATGAACCACGCCAGACTCTCATTAGTGACACAACACGACCAAGATCCTGTGGCCTGTTGGAAATGTTGTTGAAACAAGAGATATCTTTACAAATGCATTGTGAAACAGAGAGAGGGGCGTTTATGGCTTCTCTGCATGGCTCCCTGTCAGATCCAGAACAGAATTTAAAATTCTTCTTCTACCATCAAAGTCCTCAACAGTCAGGCTCCTTCATCCCTGACAGAGCTCCTGGTCCCCTATGATCCAGCTAGAACCCTTCACTCCCAGGATGCAGGGTTCCTGCTGGTTCCTAGAGTTCTAACAGTAGAATGGAGCCAGAGCCTTCAGCTATCAGGCTCCCCTCCTGTGGAACCGTCTCCCTGTTTCAGTCCAGGACCCAGACCCCCACTCTAGGTTTAAGAGCAGACTTAAGACCTCCTTGTTGATCAGGCTTATAGTCAGGACTGCTTAGGCTGGCCCTTAGATCTGCTGCTCTTGGCTCAGACTGCTGGGATCTCCCATGATGCACTGGGCTTCTCTCTCCTCCTCCTGTCCTCAGACGTGTTACTAACTCCTCTTCTTCTCCCCTCATCCCAGATCCTGGTGCTGCTGGAGGAGGCTCCAGACCTGAAGAGGCTCCAGCTGCCACCCGTAGCTCCACCTGCTCACGTCCCCGTCTGTCCATCAGTCTCTCCTCCTTTCTCTCTCTCTTTGTCTCTGTCCCTCTCTTTCCTTCTGTCTCTCTGTCTTCCTTCATTCTGTCTTTGTCTCTGTCCATCAGTCTCTCCTCCTTTCTCTCCCTCTTTATCTCTGTCCCTCTCTTTCCTTTTGTCTCTCTGTCTTCCTTCATTCTGTCTTTGTCTCTGTCCATCAGTCTCTCCTCCTTTCTCTCCCTCTTTATCTCTGTCCCTCTCTTTCCTTCTGTCTCTCTGTCTTCCTTCATTCTGTCTTTGTCTCTGTCCATCAGTCTCTCCTCCTTTCTCTCCCTCTTTATCTCTGTCCCTCTCTTTCCTTCTGTCTCTCTGTCTTCCTCCATTCTCTGTCTTTGTCTCTGTCCTGCTCTCCTGCTCTCTCTCCGTCCCCACTGATCCTGGATCTGCTCCACCTTCCTGCTGGTAAAGGAAGGTTCTGGTGGCTGCTGTTGCAGGATGTGCTGCTGATGGAGAATTGTTGGGTGGAGGTTCATTGAAGGAGGGAGGTGCTGGACCTGCTCTACTTGGACAGAGTCAGGACAGAACTTTAGTTGGGGTTTGGTGCCACACTGATAAACCTGACTTGACTCATGGAACAAGCAGGTCCAGGCCATACCAGCCCAGGAAAGCCTGGTCTTCACTGTCAGCCATGTTTTACTACATTTTCAGAGGCTAATGCTAACAGTTGCTATCGATGTCACCTTCACAACTTACCGACTGTCAGTGTTCTACAGTGACATCAGAACATGCAGTTTTGGTGATATTTTGTGATTTCCTGTTAGTCAGCCATGAGGAGGGTTGAAATGGGTCAAACTCATTCATAAAATTATGAGTGATGCAACTTGATTCATCGAAAAATGTTTGATTCATGGATGAAAAATCATTTTTTCAGTGACATCTAACAGTTTTTAAAGTAGGGTATATTTCCTTATGATCTAGGAGTCAAAGACACAGATTAATTAACCAGGTGTCACTCGATGAAAGACGACCAGCTCAGGTTGACTCTCAGTGGATCATTGATGACTGCTGGTGACGATGATGTCACCAACGTTACGTTAGCAGTCCAACTGGAGAATCCAGCTGGTAGAAGGGGCCATGAGGATGTTGGACGCTCAGAGGTGACGGGGTGTTAACGGCAGGGCTGAACAGGCCTGAAGGCAGCAGCTGACGGCGTCTTCATCGCCGTCCCTCCGTCCGTCTGTAGGCCGTCATGGGCGGGTCGGAGCTGCTCTGACATCAAGGCAGAAGACTAAATTAAACCCTTCTATAAAAGCGCAGGGAAAAACGACCCAATATTGGTCAAAATCAGAGTTTTTTTTTGTTGGAGGTAATTATAGCTGAGCAGCGGGCAGCAGCATACTTGTGGAGTCCCAGTGGTCCACGGAGCTGGTATTTAGTGAGCGCCGCCCAAGGAAGCCGGAGGAAGAACAGGAACTGCGACGTGGGTGTAGGAAAGCTCTGAGACAAGTGTTTCTACACGCAGTGACCAATGAGAGTGAATACGTTTATTCAAGCCTATAATCTGCACCTCCGTCCCTGCCCTAAACAATCCCGCCGTCCTGAAAGGGAATCTGCCTTTGAAGTCCATGGCGCTCTCACTCGGCCGTGTTTAGTGTTCTTATCACAGTGTGACGAGGGACATCATGAAACTAGCGGGGATGCTCTCCTGTCTCACGCCAACACATGATAATGACCTGTGGAGGTCTGTCCCTGGAGGGGCTGGCGAGCGCCGGCTCGCTAGAAATAGAGAAGAGCTGCATCTCCCTGCAGGAGCCATCTAACCATTAAAATAATGACTGGGCTGCCCCGATGGTAACAGGGACTAAACTGGTGGTTAAACACTGGTTTAAACACGTCCTCCAAACTAAACACCTTCTGAAACGCTTATAAAGGTCGTTAGAGTGAATCATCTGATTGTTTCCTGAGGGGCGCCCTTCGGTCTTTAGGACAAGTTTGGTCAAGTCTATTTAGAGACATTAAATCACTTTCCTGATCCAGCAGGTCTACAACAACACTTGTTCTTGGATCTGCCTGGAAACGGGCTCATTTTTATAAAGTTTTTTTCTACCTTAGGGTTACTAAGTGCTCCATAATGTTACCACACACACACACGGTGGAGGCTGCCATGAAAGCTGTGACCTGCCCACCGGGGGAATGAGGATGGAACCAGAGACCCTTTGGGTGCCGCTCCACCTCCGAGCCACGCCGCCTGTAAGCCTCTCATGAGCCATGGTGGTGGCTCACTGGCTGCCTCCTGCTTCAAGAGTCACTTTTCATTAAAGAGCCGGTGATGCAATTTTCCTGTCAACAATAAGTCAGAGTTGGCCGTGACTGGCGTGCCAAGATAAACTCCTTCATCACAAGTGGCACTTCTCAGCCTTTCCTGGTTCCTGGTAACATTTTAGGGACTCTGAGCTTGAAGTTTTCACTTCAGAACAAACCACTGCATGTCCTTCGTGTCCTCGGTCAGATCCTAGATCCACTGGACCGGTGGGTCCCCTCAGTCTGGCTCACAGGTCTCTGCCAGCCACCATGCCAGAGGCATCAGAAACACGCCGATCTGTGTTGAACGTAAATGTCGATGAGCTTATTGATCCTGCTAGCTTAGCGGGTGGCGTACAGGAGCCGCACAGATGATGGCCGAGCCATGAGGACTAGATTAGTTGTGTCCTCGTGTGTTCATGTTCCATAAACCTTCCTTTAACAGAACAGAGTGATGTTAGCTAAGCCTCTAACAACAAGCTAGCACTGCTCCATTTCCTGTCAGAATGTTTCAGAATAAGACTCTCAAAGCTGCTCTGACAAAACTCCATAACAAACAAGCAGAGCCGCTTTACACAGGAACACATTCGTCCCTGCTCGTCTCCGCGTTCGTCCCTGCTCGTCTCCGCGTACCATCAGCATGTGGCGCTGCTGATGACATGGCTCAGTGGCCCCCCAGGGGACTGAAGGCTGAAGTAAACAGCGGCCAGGTGGAGGCCACCGCCACTTCCAGGAGTATTCAGAGAATTCAGTGGTGGAGCTGAAACATGCACCGAGGACCGGCCCTCCCCAGCCCTGTGGCCGGCCCAGGGGATGGGGGCACTAATTACAGCCCTGTCCCCGTTTGATCCCACCGACCGCTTGGCCGTCCGACCCCCAGGTAAGGAGGCCACCAGCTGTACACTGATGGTTATAGCTCCTAGTCCAGATGTCACCGCTGACACATGCGGCGCGCCTGGGAAACTATCTGGGATCCCCTCTGACTCCGCCCAGCAGCCATGTGACAACCACAGTGATGGGAAACATTCATGGGCTTTCACAATCCTCGCCAGCAGTGTGGCGTTTCCTGTTCATGAGCCAACCGTGGTTAAGTAGCTCACAAAGACTGAGCAGCACTCTGTGTCACCGTAGCTCCACAAGTCGCAGGGGAGGTCTGTGCCAACGCCATGACATCATGCGTGACGGGAGACAGATAGTTGCATGTGTAGGTATGGGGGTGGGGGGGCCGCTGCCTGGGACTGAGAAGCTTTGTAGTTCTGATAATTTCATCTAGGAAAAGAGTCCGCACGCACGCACACACACACTTTTAGCAGCAATTAAGAGTGAAAAGGTGTGAGAGAGAGAGAGAGAGAATATGGGCTCTTGTCCTGGATGACATGTATTTATATATGCGTGTAAAATGTGTAACCAAATACCTCAGGAACCACATCCCCGCTATTATTTACTGACCTCTGACCTTTGCTTGCTATCGATCACTTCTGTCTTGCAGTTGATGAGTCACATGACCACTGACAAAAACAAACAGAACAGTGGATGTGATGGATGTGCCACGGCGCGAAGCCTCTTAAAAGCATGCGGGGCAGATTTGTTGACTTCTAATGAATTTCCGACCACGGTGAGGACAACAACATTCCTCACTGGAACGCTCGGCTTGCTGCTAATGAAGCAAGAAGATCGGAGCTGCAGGAATGAGAGCATTTGATGACATCACAGGTGGTGGTGACTCAGGTCACGCCTGCTGAGTGGCAGGAAGACGAGCAGCAGCTTTTATGCAACAAAAACACACACCTCATTTCCCACAGTGACATATGGACCTGATAACTCGTGTGTTTATGTCCAAGTTAGAGACCTGGACCAGTTAACCCTTCTTTCATTCACAGAACCTGAGAGTCAACACTGTTGGAGCTCGCCAGTGCCGGCGGCATCGCTGGGTGACCTGCATGTCAACACCATCAGGTTTAAATACAAACTCGATCCTGGTGTTTGGGGGCGGAGCAGATCTTTGGGACAGTGTAATTGGCTGACGTTTTTCCACATAAACGTTCTATGCGTTCATTTTAGGGATCAATGATATGGGAACGTCAGTATCGTCAGATATCGGCCCTTCACAACATCCAGTGATATCGGGCCAACGGCCGAATTTTATATCGACTCAGTTTCACTCCAGTTTGGTTTCCTTCACTCATCATCAGTGACGAGGCATTAACAACACGATGCTGTTCAGATCAAATCAACATCTGTGAATCGGCCATCAGGTCTCAACATTGTGAGTCTTTAATTCATTTAACAATAAGGTTCTATGATTGTAGATTCACACTGCAGGCTCGGCCTTCCACTTTTTAACAGGAAAATACGGCTTCTCAGAGCACAGAGCCCCCTACTGAATGAACCAGGCAAATACAGCCTTTCTAAGTGGAATCTTAATATTCTAATATAATATAATATTAATATTCTACGAGCAGATACGAACGTCTGAGATGCTTCATGATGTAATGGCATCAGTACAGGAGGGGTGTGAACGCACGGAGTGATGTTAGCTTAGCATATTAGCTTCGCTACTAATATAAGCTAGCAATTAAAGTGCTTGACTGATATTTTCACAGTAAGACTCTGAAAGCAGATGAAGTGCTGATGAAAATTCCTGGGAAACACGATTGATGATGGGAAGATGGCCGCTCCTCTTCCAGGATAAGACCCCATCATGTGAGTGTATTTGTGTTCCTCCTGATAAGTTAATGGTTGGAACTTTGCTTCACATACTGAAGTCTTCTTGCATCATTTACACTCCATATTTGGTTTGAAACAGAAGCCTGATTTGTTGGCATTTATGGAGGAGTAACAACTCTGATTTCCTCTGCTGGCGTCTTGTGACTTCGTGTTTAGCTTCAGCTGCTAGCATGATGAATGGCGTCGGCTTGGAATGACAAGCAAGGAGACACGAGATGAGTCTTGACATGTGATCCTCCAGTGAGCTCCATCGACCTGAGGTGGGAGACAGTGTGCACGGCTGGCGATCTACAACTCTCCAAGTGTGTGTGTGTGTGTGTGTTGAAGGGAATGTTTCAGTGAACTTATTCATTCGAAAAATACGAATTACAGCAATTAGTCTCAAAAGATAAAGTCCCTTTGACATTAGACGCACATTCCATCAAGCCCACACACACACACACACACACACACACACACACACACACACACACACACATACACACACACACACACACACACACACACGATAGATACCAGTGTGACTGCAGTAGAAAGTAGGATGCTGGCAGATCATGAAGGAAAGTTTTAGTGGGAGCTCTAAACGGACCCGCGGCTCGAGAAGCTCAGAGTTGAGTCCTGAAGACGCCACTCTCCAACTCCTCTGCCTGCTCAGAGAAAATGACTTCAAATGTCAGCAGTGATGCGTTTCACTCATCGATTTGTTACCATGTTGCTTTTTAAAGAGGCCACTCCTCCTGTGGCGATGACACTCATCTCATTAAAAGTGTCTCTAGGGGCAGCAGATGAAACTGCCAAACTAACAGGCAGCAGCATCCAGCAGAGAGCAGGGACGAGCAGCTCTGCATACAAAGTCCATGTAACATTCAAGTGCAGGAGAGGGAGCAGGACGTTTCATTGCTGCAAGTTTGTGACTTGGCAGAGAGTTGATCTCTCAGCTAACAGGCGTTCTGCTGTAAAGACGAGTGAACTGAGCTGGAGCCGTCCCAGTGGACGGACTGGTTCTGGACCTGCCTTATTGGGTCCCACTGGGTCAGATGGGGGGGCAGCAATTCCACTCTGTAGCAGACCAAAGTGAGGGAGCTGAGTCTGAGTCTGAGAAGAGGCGGATCAGTTACTTTGTGGTTTCACTGTGGCCCGACGCCGCAGATTTGAGCTCCTGCTGTGAGGTGGGATGCACATGTTTGGATGCAGCAAAGTGGGAAAGCAGTAGTAGTAGTAGTAAAAATATTCACTACTCGACAACACAGGAAGTGTTTCTTGTATTTACATCCCTGTTGCCATGCCAGAAACATCCCAACGATAAGAAGGTGAACTGCGTATTGGAGCGATGTGAGCTGCTGCCAGCCAGAGCTCAGCGGCGCAGTCACCAAGCAGAATCACCCTCATGGTGGAGTCAAGCTCTCCGGTGAGCACGCATCCACCACCGGTAGCACCACCTCGAGATGTGGTGTGGCAGATCCTTCATGCATCTCAGGAGCTTTCACACCAGTGCTGTCATGTGATCAAGAACTCTCTGATTACTTTCCAGTCACAAATCCTTTATGACCAGCAGGTGCCCAGCCAAACTCAAGACCACCCCTCTGAAATGAGCCCCCTGCTAGCTGCCGGGTCACACGTGTGCACAACAATGTCCTAGTTTATCCCCACCTCCAGCTGAAGCGTCCATAATTACATGAATATTAATGATAGCAAACTGGTTATGACAGCGGTGCAGCTGTGGCTGAGCTGGGCAGCATCCGAGGACGTCTGCCTCCACAGACGGCCAGACGTGGAAACACCGGGTTCCTGGGGTTCTGAAACAAGCTTCATTTTTGGGTTGGAGGATTTGCCTCGTCATAACCTGAGGATTTGGTGAGACGACTATTTCCGCTGAGGAAAGCAGCACAGACAGGGAGAGAAGGAGGGAGAGAAGGAGAGAGAGAAAGGAGTGAGAAGATGGAAAAAATGAGTGTTTCAGCACAGACAAGCGGGGGGGGGGGTGGAGGACGGGTTGGTCTGGGCAGAGACGACTCGTCATGATGGATGTGGAGGCTCCTGGCGAGCAGCTTCACCAGGCGGCTTCCTCTCCTCCAGACCCAGAGACATTTCACCTCATCCATGAAGAAGCTTCCAGAGGCTGGTTTTCTTCTCTACAGAATGAAAAGCCGGGACGTCGCTGCCGTCTGAGCGGCATTAAAACTGGACATTTAAAACACATGCAAGTACGTGAGTCCAACTGAAATTATACTTTTACAGTCAGACTAACGTACCGGGATAAGGTGGTCAGTTACTGTGACGCGTAGACACTGGGCTCAGCCCAAACTGGCCTGGTGTTCCTCACGTTCCACTGGTCCCACTGGTGGTCCAGAAGGAGCCATCAAGGTGGGAGGATGTGACTTTCACAGTATTCATTAAAGTCCACTGTCTGACAGGGACGAGGAATCACCTCCACACCGCTACACTGGAACAGTCCAGTCAAGTGCTCTAATGGAGCTGTAACCATAGCAACCGTAGGCCTGTCACGGTAACAGACTTATTAAGACAAACCACAGGTGACGTCTCTAATCAGTCAGCGTTCCCCTCCGCTCAGCCAGGTGAGGGAACCTCTGAGATGAGACCGTTGCTCTGGTGTAGTGCTGGTGTCAATGACTGGGCCCACTTCTCGGTAGCAAGCAGCCCGTCAGCGCCGCTGGCTGTGAGATGATGAATCATCCATTCACTCTCAGCCAGACCGAAACGACAACATCAGGGACAGAAGAGAGTCAGCACACGTCACCCAACAAGGCCGCCCCACTTCCAGCGGCCTTCTTTCTCTGTCTGACAGCCTTCGCCTGAAGCGCCAACGCCACAGTGGCGACCTCGCACCTCAACCAACCTGACGGACACACACAAACACATCAGCGCCCAACAGTTTTAGACTAGAAATCTCTTGCTGGGCTCTGGGGGGTTGTCACGGCCCCCGAATGACCAGCAGGAGAAAAGCCACAGAGACAGGAACTGATGAGAGGGTTGGACCTCATTCTCCTGTCGTGAGGAAAGCTCGCAGCTAGGGGGCGCTACAAGTACTTTACTACTGATCACACATATATATTTATACACATACACACACATATATTTATACACACACATATTTAATGTATATTTATACACACACATATACATGTATATATATATGCACACACACACACACACACACTAAAACTGAAAACCCTGTCAAACACAAAATGGTGACCTGCTCTCAAGCGAACGTTCAATTGAAGAGAACTTTTCGCCGTGATTTTAAAACAAAGATGTGGAAATCTTCTCCCAGCAGCACCTTTAACAGAGATCAGTCGTAATAAACCCGTTAGTATTGATGAGGTATTATTGGTGATTGGTGACCTATCAGAGGAGGCTGTGGGCCGGACGACGCAGCACAGCAGTACTGCTGCCAGTTACTCCAAAAAGAAAAAAATCCTAAGGATTTCAAAAATCCTGCTGAATATCGGATCCATCGGCTGTCATCAAAGATTTGGACCAATCGGCAGAACTGATAGCTCACTGATGTCAATCCCATCATCGCCTGCTCTGGCAACAACTTCCTCAGCTGCAGCCGCTCAGTGTGGACACATCAATCTGAGCTTGGGCTTCACATCCCATCGACTCCTCCAGGCGCGTGACAACGTTCCTCCCTCCCGACAGGTTCTGTCCAGCTCAACCTTCTCAAACGTTTCATGTTTGCATGTATTTTTTTCCAATTTTGTAACATCATCAAATTTCTTTTTCCCATCTTTTCTATGATTTAGGACTTTGTTTCCGACAGCACAGAGCAGCTTTAATTTATGCCTCCTCTGTTCGTGACGCTGTTGTTTCCATAGAGACGCAGAACCTCGTACTGAAGTAAAAATGGAGCCAGGAACTTGAGTTCAGAGGGTTTGAGCCTTCACCTGTTTACAGTAACGTCACTGGAATAAAACACATCTGTGGCTCCGATCGATTGCGGTGGAAAAGCTACACGTCTCCTGAGCTGCAGGAGGACAGTCGCAATGTGTTCCCTCCTCCGAGGCATCCTCGCCGCTCGCCTCCAACAGCAACCTGAGCCTCCTCCGCCCAGCTCCCACGCCACACAAAGGCAGCTTTCTAATCCACACAGAACGCTCCGCACAGGCAGCAAGGAATTCCTTGCAGTGCGTGTGCATCAACACTCACACCTCGCTCTCCAAGCCTTCATCTCACTTTTTATGCTTAGCCTCTTGGCGTGGAGGGCGGCGGCTCATCCTGACGAGGTCAGAAGCAGCTGAGAGGAAAACGGTGGTTTTCACAGCAGCAACATGTTGTGTTCAAACTCCTCAAGAAGACAATAACACGCCTCGGTCTGCCGCGGCGGCAAAGCCAAACCAATTCCTGTTTTGGGGGTTTCCGTCTGTCTGGACAGAGACGAAGGTTACAAGCTCCGTCCATGGTCGGGCTCGCCCCGAAACCCTTGAAATGACATTGGTACGGTTCGTCTGGAAAGCTGCAGGAATTCGAGGAATGCTGCTGCATGTTTTTTTCCAACATGAATTCACACAAAGTGCACATTTGTAGTTGACAGGAAATAGCATTTCAGTTCCTGCTCTGACAGCTGAGACGGTTTTATCTCATCACACTCTGCAAATATTCACCGAGGACGATTCTCTTTTGATGTGGCCTCACTCAGGAGTTATTTTAGGTGCAGGGCGCCAGATCTCGCACACTAACTGAAGCGTGGGCTAATTCGGTTACACTGGCTGAGAACTAGACAGACACGCTGCCTCAGGTTCAGGCCGTGCACACCCAAGAGCACATCTAGTCCCGTCTTCAACTCTCCACACTCTCATCATGTCGGGGCTCCTGAGAGTTTCCTGCCTGGGCTGTGATTGGTTACTGCACTCGCACACACACACGCATGCACGTTAACAGCAGGTCAGGCGCTGAGTCCTGGACCTGCATGGGTTTCACGTCCATGTTGTTGCCCCTGCAGGGAAAATCTTTGACTCGGAGCAGGAGGTCAACATTTTCTTCTGTCTTCTGAAGCGTCCAGTCCTCCAGTCGGTTGTCACCCTGACCCGTGTTACACACTGATTCTGCAATTACCAACATTAGTTATGATGCTTTTCGAACAACCGGACATAACTCCACGCCCAGAGTGGGATTAAAAATATCTCGCTGGCATTCCAGGGTTAGAGGGGTGACGTTTCTGTCCAGCGTGACAGCGTCCCGCCATGACGGCTGGGCAGCAGCAGCCCTGCAGAGCAGCGTGGTGTTTTCTGCTATGAAGAACATTGCTTTACTGATGATTGTTTCACACTGGCGTGCGGTTGACCTTGTGTGTGCTGGTGTTTCAGCAGGAGACGCACATTTGATGCTGATTCTAAAAGCGGAGCTTTGGAATATTGAATCTGTTGATGTCCGTGTCACGTCGAATGTCGTCAGTCGCAAATGCTACGCGGGGTCATGGCCCATCACGAGCTATGGGATGGAATCAGGACCAGCACCTGGACCCGCATCAGCACTCTGCTCTGATGCCCCTGACCCCATCTCCCATCTCTAGATTAAACCTTGGAAGAAGGGGTCAGGGGTTGCCGGGACCGTCGCTAGGGAGTGTGCGTTAACGTCCTGTGACGTCCGTATTAAATCATCACCAGTGATGCGAACCTGACACGTTGAAGTATGAAAAATGATGGCTGGATTTTGTAGTCCGTCAGGCTGCTCCTCTCAGGGACGCCTCGTGTGTGCTTGTTGACTACGTTAGATTCAGACTGCAGCCTGGGCTCGAGGAACCGCTGTTTTAAGGATTCAGTGTTTTTGCAGAATTACCATGAAGGTCATAAAGGTGCAACAGGACGACAAGGCGTAATAACGGTGCAGACTTCCTGCCTCGGACCGGCAGGCGAAAGAGCTGCTGAGTCACACAGTGGAGACACTGAAGAGTTCAAACAGGCTCGGGCTCACGCCTGCACTCAGACCACAAATGGCTGATCTGGTATTCAGGAAGTCAGACAACAGAGGGGCGAGGAGGGGCCCCAAGTCCATCGGCTGTAAAACCAGACAGATCAATCAACATCTGACACAACACTTCACATGCAGTGCGACGTCAGCCCCCATCAGCCTCCGTCTCCATGGAGATGACCTGCATCTGGACTTGCTGCTTCAGGTGAGGAAGCAGCTCTCGCCCCTCGGACGACATCTGTGCTGGAACTGCAACACTGTTGTCATGTGGAAACTTAGTTAGCGGTGAAACACCTGAATGACATCATGTCTTTTGCAGCCAACATCTGGGAACAACGCACACTGCTGTTTTATGGTCGCAGCCTCATCTGATAAAAACAGATCTGCGCTCACGCCTTCACCTCGCAGCAGCGAGAGGCTTCTGCTTCCTCCCAGAGACCTGAACCAGGTCTCAGCCTACATGAATCATCTCACGCAGAATCTTCAGGTTTGTAGGTCTGTAAATTGTGATGTTTTACTTTGAGAACAACTTCCTGTGAGCAATAAATGGCACCAAAAATCCAGATGTAAGAGAGGAGACACAAAAGAAAAAGTCAGACCACGAAAGTGTCAGCGCACCTGAGAACACGCCAGGTTCAGACGATCGGTGGTTCAGGTTCTAAGAGCAACAACATTCGCGACATGAGTCTCTGCAGCACCACAACACTGAATATCCAAAGGCAAATGTCTCTGTGCAGCACCATTCATCAGTTCATCGTGCTTCGCAGAGGGAAGGAGAGAATTAAAAGTTAAAAACAGTTTAAAATCTAATACGTGAATTAAAACATTCAAAAATCATTTAAAATCAATAAAACAGTTTAAGATCAATTCGACAGCAGACAAATCAATATTAAATCAATCATCAATCCCAAATCAATACTATAAGGAGGCTGCAGTAAACAGCAGTGTTTTCAGCCCTGATTTCAATGAGCTGACAGTTTGTGCCCCCTCAGAGGTTCAGTTTGTTCCACAGGTGTGGACCACAGAAGCTGAAAGCAGCTTCACCCTGCTTGGTTCTGACCCTGGGGACGCTGAGTAGACCCGTCCCTGATGACCTGAGGGGTCTGGATGCTTCATACCCAGTCAGCAGCTCTGACATGTATTTAGGCCCAAGCCCAGTCAGTGACTTATAGACCAGGAACAGGATTTTGAACTCAATCCTTTGACACACAGGGAGCCGGTGCAGTGGTTTAAGGACAGGTGTCATGTGGTCCACTCTCTTACTGTTGGTCAGGACTCTGGCAGCAGCATTCTGGATGAGCTGCAGGTGCTTGATTGATTTTTACTGAGACCTGTAAAGACACAGTTACAATAATCTAGCCTACTAAGAATAAATGCATGGACGAGTTTTTCCATGTCTTGTTGAGAGAGAAATCCTTTGATTCGTGCAATGTTTTTGAGATGATAATAGGCTGATTTAGTGATCGTTTTTATGTGACTCTTAAAATTCAGGTCCATAACAACACCAAGGTTTCTAGCTTGGTCGGTGGTTTGTAGTGTCATTGAGTCGAGTTGGCTGCTGACCTCAAGCCTTGTGTTTTTGGGACCAAACAAAACGACTTCTGTCTTTTCTGCATTGAGCTGGAGAAAATTCTGGCCCATCCACTGATTGACCTGTAGGGTACAGTCACTCAGTGAATGCAGTGGACTGTAATTGCATGGTGACACTGTAATATAAAGTTGTGTGTCATCAGCATACGAGGGGTAGGAGATGTTATGGTGCTCTATGACCTGGGCCAGTGGGAGCATATAGATGCTGAACAAAAGTGGCCCAAGAATAGAGCCTTGCGGGACTCCACATGTCATCTTTGTTCGATCAGATTCACAGTTCCCAAGCGAGACAAAGAAGTCCCGATCTTCTATGTAAGATCTGAGCCAATTTAGCACCGCACCAGAAAGTCCAACCCACCTCTCCAGTCTGTCGAGCAACAGGTTGTGATCGACTGTGTCGAATGCGGCACGAAGGTCTAGGAGTACCAACACTGATATTTTAGATGCATCGGTATGAAGGCGTATGTCATTTAACACCTTAAGTGCAGTTTCAGTGCTGTGGTGTGGTCGAAAACCTGACTGGAAAGCATCAAAGAGATTGTTTTGGGTCAAGAAAGAATAAATTTGTTGATAGACAACTCTCTCAATGAACTTTGACAGAAACGCAAGGTTAGATATGGGCCTGTAGTTGCTTGGTACTGAAGCATCCAGATTAGGCTTTTTTAAGAGAGGTTTGATTACTGCAGTTTTCAGTGCCCTGGGAAATTAACCTGATAGAAGAGAAGCATTTACTATCCTCAATACATCTGATGACACATAATGAAAAACACTTTTCAGCAAGCTTGTAGGCATCATATCAAGGCAGCACGTCGTGGAGTTTAAATTCTGAACCGTTTCTGTCAGAGTTGCATGGTCTATGGGTTGAAATGTTTCTAGATTTCTGAGAAACTGAGGAGGAACTGGTGACATAACTAAGTTGCTTCTGGAGGAGCCACATATTGTTTGTCTTATCTTCTGAATTTTATCTGTAAAAAAGGCTGCAAAGTCATTGCATGACTTGTTGGACAGCAGTTCAGCAGGAATAGATGCCGAAGGGTTTGTCAGTCTGTCGACAACAGTGAATAAGGTGCGGCCATCGTTGGTGTTATTTTTGACCATCTCAGAGAAAAAAGACTGTCTTGCCTTTTCAATTCTTGTTTATAAATGTGAAGACTCTCTTTATGAATGTCCCCGTCTACCTGGAGTTTGTTTTCACGCCCTCTGCGTTCAGCCTGCCTACACTTTCTTTTTTGAGCTTTCACCAGAATGGCGTTCATCCATGGTGACTTTTTTCTGCCAGATAACTTTGGTCTTAATTGGAGCAATGGCATCCATAACAGTCATAGAGGGTTTTTTTACACACAACTACACCTTTAATAAATATTGCACCCTGCGTCATGTATGAAAATTGCAGGAGGCGATATTGTTGCTGCCCTAATAAACAGTTTATTCTCTCTGGCTCTAGATTTTGCTTAAGATGGACGTCTGTTTCCAACCACATAGACGAGGAAACCAGGATCGCAGCAGGCGGGACGTTGGTGAGTCAGGCTCTGGGCCGTCAGCGCGCGCAGAACAGCCAACAACACTCGGACATCACCAGACAAGATGACACCAACTGTCTAACCATGAACTTGGAGCAAATGATGAACTGGACCAGCAGATTCTGACAGCTAATGAGGGGGACGGCTGAGGGCCGCGTCCGCCCCCCTGCTGAGGGACCGAGAGCTGACGTGGTCAGGAAAGCGGTCTCAGCATCCCGGAGAGGTCTCTGGGAGGAACACATGGCCGGGCCTGTACGCTCATTGTAAGACTCTTAGAAACTAATCTCTGCTAATTGGATGCTGGAGGCTTAACCACACCGCTGTGATGGACTGTGATGGGTGTCATGACGGATCGAGCATGGTGAATGGACGGCCTCGGGCTCCGCCCATCCCCTGCCACCCACCTGCTGTGAGCCTGAGAGGTCAGTTTCAGGTTGGTTTAACGTGGCGATGTTGTGTTTGGTTTATCAAAAACTGAATGGGCTTCACCACACGAACTGAGCTGGTTTCTACAACGGCCTCGAACACAACACGCACATTTCCAGCCTGATCCGATGCCGAGAAACACGAGAACACACCACAACAAAGACCCTGTCCAGAGTTGAGACCAGGACTGAAGGAGTGACTGATGATGGCCTTCAAAATAAAAGTAGAAATACTTCATTATCATTATTATTATCAAGGCTTTAATTTTATTAAAGTTTAACTCTGAAAAACTCTGACCAGAGGTGGAGGTTCTGTTGCTAGCTTGTTAGTAGCTAAGCTAACATCCCTGTGCTGCATCCTCACATGACCTCCTTGCCTCTCAACTGCTTTCACTGCTTAAAACTTTACAGTTCACAGTGGTTACAGGTCGAGTTCAAAGTATTGTTGGTCTTCAGTTCAAAACATCTGAGAAATCCCATGAATCATAGATTCACTGTTGACCTCATCATTCTGGGGCACTGTTGATATGAATATGGGCCATCAGATCAATACAGACATATCTGGAAAAAAAACCACCAATATCTGCCACTATTGATGATGATATTCTTCTATACAGGCGCTTTTTAAAGCCAGTAGACACATCGAGTCACTCACCAGAGCGCAGTGATCGGACCTAAACTGCTTTTGACTCTCATTAAAAGTCTCGTCTGACTCAGCATTTTGGTGTCAGGGGAGGTTCAGGTCACCTGACACTTGAAGCTCGGTTCTACGTGATTCTACAGGCAAAGCTGCCCGCTGGGGATCAGGTGGGACCCAGCGACAGGAGCTGCACTTCCTCCCTCAACTGTCTCACACTTTCACCACAGTTTGTGGAGAATCAGCACAACAGCTGTGTGTGTGCGTGTGTGTGTGTGTGTGTGTGTGTGTGTGTGTGTTCAGGTTCTTGGCTGAGATCAACACGTCTACACGCTACGCAGCAAAGTCTGACTGGGGACACGCCCACAGGAAGGGCTGCAGCTGATCAGTCTTCACATCATCAGTTACTTGTCACTTATTTTCATGTCAACCCAAAGACTCAAACAGCAAATTCTGATATTTCCTCCGAACCAGCAAACGTTGACATTTTTGCTGGAAATTTAAAATAAAATCGAGGAGAGATAAAACGATCCACAGTTTCATGGTTCCGAAACGACGCCGATACCAGAGCTCGTTTTGCTTGATGATTATTAATATTGTCACAGTTGGCATCGTGTTTAAGGTTACATCCCGGGACTGCAACAAACACAGCAGTGTGTATGAAAAAGAGGGAAAAAACACACACAAATACATTAAATGTGAAGGCATTCCAGAGAAAAGTACAGGAAGCGTGTACGGATGTGGATGGCCTGATGTCTGTGAGGTCACGACGTCCACTCAGCAGTCACCTGGTATCAAACCCCCTGATCTCCGCTACAAAGAAAGACTGAAACAATCAATCAATCAATCAATCAAAATCGTGGGCCATTCATCTTTTTTTGAACCACTTATTGATTCCATGGCTGCATTTCTGTACGTCACGTTGCTATGGTGGAACATCTGAATGATTCTAGCTGCTTGTGTGAAGCGCCAGGCGTGGTTCCGTATTTACGACGGCAGCAACACCATCTACCTAGGGGAGACCCAGCGGGGATTAGACCTGACGACCAGCGGCTGGAGCAGCTCCAGTTACTGAGTGCTGGGGTGAAAGAAACCGCAAACTCACAAACTGAGTTTGTGCTGAAGGCACGGGCCAATTAACAGAGCACACAGGTGATGGCGTGAACAATGACCCGTCATTAGGTGGGTGTGAGCTGAGTCCACTGAACAATGAAGTATGTTCAGATGATGACAGGCGGCGGGCACGCGGACAAATAGGTCTGGGCGTGGATAGACAGAGATTAGGGCTTACTGGTCGGTGCACTGCCCCCAATACAGGCCGACGTCAGCAGCTTAAAGCTGCTTTATCTGCTGGGAGACGTGGAGACGGTCCTCGCCGGCCAGAGAGGGCTGACGGAGGACGCCGGCTGTGCGTCTCTCCGGTCGCTGGGGGGCCTGGAGTGAACGCCAGTGATTTCCCTACAGTTGAGACGGCGGCAGGGAGACGCAATTTAGGGTGCTGGGGATTCAGAACGAGCTGAGGAGGGACGAATGCAACTGGAACACACAGAACCTACCACGAAGGACAGAAGCACTACAAACCAATAATCAGAGGAAATGTCAAACAAATAGAAGATCATTAACATTGGGATCACATAACTGCTGCTGTCTCTATGGCGATGATACGAACAACAATGAGCCCTAGTCTGAATTCGTACTTTCACACCGGTCGATGCACATTTTTAACCCCAACTTCAGGACTTCCCCACATCGACAACCACTGACTCGTCTGTTGCCACACCAACGCAGACGCGTCTTCAAGTGCCTCTCACCAAGCAGGAGAACCACAGTCACTCCGAATATTCAGGCGTTCATGGATCTCTCTCAGATCACAATTTTTAAATTCTGTGACTTTTGTGTTTTATGTCAGGCCTCCCAGCTGCTGTACGTCCCGTCTTCAGGTTCTACCATGAGAACGTCCATCCCAGCTGAGGGTCTTCGTTCTGACTTTCAACTGGAACAACGAGGCGGGGTTCTGCTGGGCCGACGCTGCCCTACCGGCCTGAGCATCGGGGGTCACCAGGTTAACTAAGATGAAGAGACTGACACGTAGGAGTCATTCAGGAGTGCGACAGCGAGGGAGTGTTCAGGGCAGGAATGTTCCGGATCTTGACAGCTGTCGGAGAGTGTCAGTGAAGGTGTTCCTGAATCAATGGAGGCTGGAACGCCAGCAGCCAGAGTCCAGGTTCTACCACATTTCTCTGCAGTGCTGCTGTTTTCTGAGTCACAGCTCCTCAGTGGCAGGCCTACCTTTTATTGAGAGCATGTGTGTCTCGCTCCTCTCATCAATGCGCGTGAGCGAATGCAGGTGAAACCACGTTATTGGCTGGATCGCAGTGATTGCTGCCCCCTGATTATGCAGCAGGACGATAGCAGACCCCTCCCCCTTCTCAAGCTGAGCCAGTAATTAGTGTCGGTGTAAATGTGGACACGCCTGAGAGGGTTTATACGGTTGGTGCACCTGAGTCACACCCTACGAAGGTACTGGGGTCTCAAACACTGGGGGCCACTTCCACCATCACACTGTACTGGTTTCTTACACGGACAAACTGGTGTGCTGCTGTGCAAAAGACCTCAACGTCAAAGGGTTAAATCAGCTTCCCAGATGTTTTTATCTCCCCACTGTCTTGGCTCTCCTGGTGCTTCTCCACTAATTCTGCAGGCACTCTGGATGCAGGCTTGACAGCTGGAAGGTGGCGCGCCTGTGAGACAGCAGAGACGTAAAAATGAACCTGGTCCACCTCCCAGCAGCCGCGGCCCAGGAGAGGAGAAGCTCGTCTAGGAGCTTTTGTCATTTATGTTCTTTGCTGCCATGTACATTTAGAAACCATCGGTCAAGTATTTGTTATTCTGACATTTTTTTATCTCTGAGGCAAATTAAAAACTACGAACCACAACTCCTGATCAGCTGGTCTTTCCTGGGAGTCGTGATCACCCACCTGTACCTGCACGGGTCAGCATGTCCGTCTAGTCCCTGTTCTCATTCAACAGTCACTAATTGGACCATTTCTGCTGTAAGACTTGGACAAGTTCCATCAGACAATAAATACGCATCATTTCCTGAGATTCGTCTGGCACGAGAGGAGGAATGAGGAGGAGAACAGAGGATAATTGCTCCTAGATACGCTGCCGGACCTGCCCGGGACCCTCAGCCGGCACGCGTGTGTGGACAGACACATCTGTCCATCACCTCCAGCCCCCCAGCAAATAGCCTGACTGCTGCTCCTGCTGATGACACATCCTCTCACTGCCAGTCACCACACCTGTAATTACACACAGACGCTGAGGCGCTTCAGGCATGTGGACCAGCCTGTCGGCCCGCTCGCTCCCCACCTCCCTCCCTCGCTCGCTCCCCACCTCCCTCCCTCCCTCGCTCGCTCCCCACCTCCCTCCCTCGCCCAGGTGCTGCTTGATTGAAAACTCAAAGGTTATAAAGGTGTTTCCATGTTTTGGTCAGGACTTTAATGACCTCACTGATTCCCATGACCACATTTATAGACTTTTCTTTTCTTCTGAGAACAAAAGATCACCTGACGTGATTGTTCGTCCTATTATCACTTATTTAACACGCTGAAACGTATAATTACGGCTGATTGGCGTCTCTCACTCAAAGCAGTGACAGATGGCTTGGTGAGGCAGGGCTGGACCGCAGACAACAGGAATCTGACCAGGCTACTTCCTGTTATGTCATCACTCATAATAACCAGCGGCACAGTGGTGCATCGTTCATGGCAAAGACAAGATGCTGATAAAACTCGGAGAGTCGGAACGGTGCTGCCAGGTCACTGTGAGCATCAGCCTGGTCAGGGGTTTCAGCAGAACTTCTAAAAAACATCAACTACATCGGTTTTGGTGCGATGGGCCGTAATTCTTGTATCAGCCCAGTTTTGAGGACACAATGTGGTAAAATATATCATTCATGCTCTTTTTCAAATGTTTGGAATTAAAGTGAAACTATATTCAACTTCCACAATGTTCACATGTGAACTTGTTTTTATAGGGTTAATATTGACTTTTGTAATGATCAGTCGAAGAGATCTATTTCTGCTGCAGCAACAAAAACCCTACTGAGACGTTAATCCGTGCAGGCACAGAATCGCCAAACCAAAAAGGTCAGGCAGAAGTCCGAATGGGTTCAGTCAGCCGGGATGAAACTGGACGCTGTGGGCCACAGAGGCAGAGCTGTGGTGGCGTCGGGGGTCTGCAGCTCACCAGGATGAGTCCACGTCGCCACATCAGATGTGACGATCACCCTGTCGCGTTAGCCAGATGCTAACAGCTGAGCAGAGGAAAGAAGCCCATCCTGTAAAACACGCCTCTGGTTGGACGTGATGTTACTGATGAACCCTTCAGTCTCCTCAGACCAGCTCCCCCGCTGACGTCTCCAATAACGGCTACCAGTCAGGAGCCTCGATTTGGTCTGAGAGGAAGCTGCAGCCGCTCCGCCGATGCTCCACACTTTTAATAGTTTTGGGATCTGGACAGGAGGAGATGGACTACAGGGGCAGGAGGACGTAATGAGGAGCGCTGGCAGCCGAGCCGACAGCTGCTCAGCCCAATTAAGCAAACTGAATGGGCTAATCCTCGCTCAGCGGCCCGCGCAGGGACGCCATAGCCTCGGCCGCTCGGCACGCTTTCCTACAAGATTACAGATTAGTACTAAATTGCGACTCTTCAAATCGGCAGCAAGCAGCAAAGCAGGCATTCGTCGGAGAAAGGAGCCGGGACGTTGTTGCTTAAAAATACCAGACACAGGAGTGTTGGAGAGCTGCAGCGCATCGCTGGTCCCGGGTCCGGGTCCGACACCAGGCCGCTTCCTCCGGGCTCAACCCCCTGCTTGGCCACCAGCCTGCACATCTGCTTCTCTGACTTATACCACCAAACTTTTTTTCTTTCTGTAAAACGCAGTATGACGCATGCTTCCATCAGCAATGACATCATCACATTCACCTGCCAATCAATCCCTTACGTCACAGGTCTCCAACTGGTCCAGGACAGGGCCGTGGGGCTGCAGGTTTTCATTCCAACCCAGCAACACCTGATTCTACTTCAATCCATCAAGGTGGGTCCTCACAGCTCATTGGTTGGATCAGGTGTTGCTGGGTTGGAATGAAAGCCTGCAGCCCCACGGCGCTGTCCTGGACCAGTTGGAGACCCCTGCCTTACGTCAACTAACTTACATGATTTAGCAAGCTAGCGTGTCTTTGGCTATTCACCCCATCAAACCCTGCTGTTTTTCTGTCACCATGGTTACAGGCCTGCTCGTTTGGCGTCTTCATGGTGAGGAACCTGGACCCTGGTACTGAAACGCCTGTGGATGTCTTACCTGTAGGCCTGTTCACCTGAAGAGCTCAGTTCTGGGGAGGAGCAAACCCAAACCACAGTAGGCCTGCAGCCTGTCGACTGGACCAGTCAGACTGGGTCGGACTCAGGGGTTGAGACATCACTATTATCTTCAGAATTAATGTCTTATTTAAATTGATTTATTACACTTTCCATAACTCTCTAAAATTACCCGGAATGAACAGATTCTGGTCCCCGTGAGAGAGCAACAGTGTCAGGAGGAGGCGGTGGCCGTGAGCATGACGCAGGCCGACGGTGGCAGAGCTTTAGAGGCTTTAGCGTGCCAGTAAATGCCAGCAGCTTTGGCCCAGCAGACAGGAAGGGGAAGAGGAGAAAGCAGACAAACTGGACCAGAATAAAGCTCCTGGAGAAAAGACAGGCGTGACAAAACAAAGGAGCAAAAGTAGCATTCACCACCGCCGTTGCTAACACGACTTAACGTCTCCATGCTGCTTTGCTTGTTTACGCTGCATCAGACAAGCCGCCACACACTCACCGACTCTTTTCGAGGAGGCAGAACCACCTCAAGCAAGGCCAGGAACTATTTTCTGAAATTGAGGTCATTTTTTCACAATATGCCGTTTCTCACAAAAAGCAAAAATACACAAAGCTAAATGTGGATCAAAACCCTTTTTGGAAACACAGCCAGTGCCGAGTGATGCCGTTCCACCATGGCGGCCAACTTCTGCTGTCACATGAACACGCCGGAGCAAAACTACAAGAATACAAAGACACAAGGAGAAGAGGAACCACTGACAGAAGACGAGGAAACAGTTTTGATTGACCCTATCAGATGGTCCCCTGCCCTACCCAGCATGCACCTGCAAACTATCCCGTTTAATCTCAGTTAACCTGTTTTATAACTTAGTTTTGAAAAAAGTGGAGCTTCTGCCTTTGTGAATGGAGCAGAGGGAGAGGTTGAGCAGAGAGAGGAGGAGGAAAAAAGGAACGCGGGAACATGGGCTGCTGGCGATGGGAGAACGGGGGCGGGGGGGGGGGGCTGGTCTCTCAGCTGGCTGGAGCACCTCTAGAACAAGACACCATCATGGCTGTTAACACCTTCATGGTTTCACGACAGGTTCCCACACCGCCAGGTCCCTCGCCAGCAGCTGGGACGCCTGGAAAACCACATCAGTGGCTGGCCAACGACGGTCACATCCAAGAACGGGGTTTTAAGTGCCGAGTGTCTGCATAATTAAAGATGTGATGATCAGTGGAGTTTGGCCAAAAATTTAGATGTTTGATATTCTAGAGAGTTTCCACTGCAGGAAGTTGGGGCACGTGCCAGGTAGCGCCAACATTTCTGGGCATGATGGTCTCTCTCAGCCTGGTTCTGATTCTGAAATGCAAAACATGGAACAAACGCCAACACAGCAACCAGCAGCTCCTTCTCCTGATGTCTAGCTGCTCTTATGGAGCGTCTGTTTTGCGCTGCAGCAGAGATGTCAAAGATGTTTGCGTAGGTTCAGGTCAGGGCCACTGGGGGCTCCCCGGCTAACAGGGGCCGCTCCTCAAGATGGCATGAAACTCGGCAGGTTTGTCGTTTCTGTAAATCCCAAAAGATTTGCTTCATTTCAGCTGCCGTCGTTTGAATTCGCATAGAAACTCAAAGCAGCATCACAGAAGCCCCGAGGCCACCTAGTGTTACTGCGGTGTAACTGCAGCACTGGCTTCCCACCGCGGCAGACGGAAGATCTCCGCTGTTGGTCTGATAAAACAACGATGACGGGCTGTGACACCTTCTAACGAACATTAATGGACAAAATGATCACTTGAGACATTCAGCAGATGAACCGAACCTCACAGACTTCCTTCTAGCCAGCGCCGAAGCTCATGTAACCTCGGGTTCCCTGGGAGACCAGGGGCATGTTTACACGTAAGCCGACACCATCCCAGTGGCACCGCAGCGATCTGATAACCTACTTTAGATGGCGGTTAAACCAGGCCAGGCTCTGGTCAATGTCGGCGCTCCACCCTTCCACTAGACCATTTAATTAATTTGATAATAAGCTCATTTGGCCCCTCCACCTTCTGCTGGACAAACACCGTGTGACTGTGGTATGAAACAACATATTCAAGTCAGTTGCCTTCAAGTATCCTTTATTGTTCTGTCTAGTGATTGCAGAGGATTAACTCAACAGCTTTAAACTTTTATGGCCGAGGTCGGCTCAACTTGATCTCACCTGAGAGTACAGCACAAAGCATCTATTATGTAAGGAATAAATGATGCAGAGTGAACTTCCTCCAAGGTTCGTTTAGACCTCCAATGGCAGCAGTGCTGCATCAGAATGATCAGATAGGAGGAGTCAGCAGCAGATAACCCACAGCTGGAGGACCAGTCGCCGACGTGACAGAGGAACGAAGCGGGTGAGACCGACACCACAGCAACCGGCCTCAGTGTCTTCAGAACATAAAAGCAATCAAGTTTCTGGGTTCCTACATCTGGCCGCTCGTGTCACATCTGGTTTTACCTGCTTAAGTAGAGGTGACATAAAACACATTTCTGTGTCAAACATCCACGTTGAGGAGGATGTGAGGGTTTTGTGAGAGTTTATTTAACCCTTACAAGTCCTCGCTTTGCAGCTGCAGGGTTTCATCAGCTGGTTCCTGCAGGAGTTTGCAGCTGCAGGGTCACTGAGGTGACGCAGAGACACTCGGGTCCATCGAGCCGGCGGTCTGCTTCTCTCTCTCCAAGGATCCTCATCGTCAGCACCAGGAGGGTTTCTGGTTGTGTTTGTTCTTCTTTGCTGCCTCCAACACAAACACACACTCCTCACTCCTTTGTACACTTCACGCTTTCATAAAATAATCACACTGGTTTATTGCGAATAAATGACTCAACGAGCACTTTCAGCTGACTCGCCTCCTCCCTGTCACTCACTTTGAGCCAGTTGGTGACATTAAATCAACAGTGGATGTGGACTGCGAGTCCTCGTCGAGTCTGGAGGCGCTTCCAGCCCGACTGCCTGGAGGAGCTGTGAGTCAGCTGGCTCAGCTTCATGCCGACTGGGCTGCTGTTCGCTGCATTCCAGCTACTGAGTGTGTTCACTCGCCGCGCTTCATCATGTTGAGATGCTGCCAATGCAGCAGAACAGATGTCCGACATGGAAACTGTTTGGGCTGGTGACCAAAAAGTTACAGGAAGCTTTTTTTAAAAAGCCAGACGAGCTGCAGATGCAGCATCACGCCGGCGTTTGAACGGGAGACGGCAGCAACGGCGTTCTCCTTCGGTTCCCACCAAACGCCCATAAAGGAAACCAACTGCAACATAAATAGGAGATGATACATCACCTGATACCAGCAGGAACAGAATGAACAGGTGGGACTGTCAGTTCCATGAAGTGACATCGTTCATTCATATTCAGAGCAGTTCAGTCTGAACATAAAACATCTCCAGTCCCAAGGTCGGTTGCTTTTGTTGTGGATTTATTGGAGTAAAAGCAGAGAATGAAGACGGAGGCCCAGCAGAGAGCGGCCAGCTGGGCGCCGTCTTCAGGACGGCAGCTACACACTGGACTGTTTCAGTCGCAGTGATGCTCGTTCAGAGCAGAGAGATCTTATCGCTCTTCTCACTGATTCTTTATCTGCATGTTGCTTCAGTGAGACTTAATTATTCTAGAGAAAGACGTTTGTGGTTTTCAACTGGAGGGGGTGGCAGCCAGATGTGGTCACCCAGATGTTGTCCCGTTTATGCCAGTCAATCATGACTCACAAAAACGGATACTTCAGTACCAAATTGATACCAAAGAAAACCTGAAAACCAGATCTACTTGTTTTTCCATGGGACTGGAGCATGACAATGGGGGCATGAGCCAGTGCTGGTGCAGCAGAAGGTCTGTTTGTGGACCCGAGTCCATGGAGGACGGTCGACAGAGCGGGAGAGGGAAAGTCTAAAATTAAGTTCCTTCAGTTCATGCGACGATGCGACAACACCACCGTACAGAGATCTGTACCAGAAAAAGCCCACTTCCAGAGGTTAGCGGCTAACCTTCAGCACTGGTGATGAATCAACATTTCAGCTCGCAGCACCGCCATCTTGAGCAACAGTTGGTGTTCACCAACAGCAGACATTTGTGCAAATATCCCTGGACCCCACCGGAGCGTCAGACGTGATGTAAATATTCGAGCACCCAGGCGCTGCACAGCAAGTTGTGTTATCAGCTCCATTTGGACATTTACAGTCAATGTTGAGCGCTGCAGGACCCTCACCCTGGACACATCCAGGAAGACACCTGCTGCATGCGTCAGACCAGCGTTCTCTGGAAGATTCATCGCATAACTGACATCTGAGAAATCTCCACAACATAAAGTTCTCTGTCTCAAGGACAACACAGGAACTGCACTGACGAACTTCTCCTTAAAATAAAAAGGACATGCACGTTTAAAGACTTCTCAGTTTTACTCGATTTCATCTTCTAACCCAGCATCACTACGTTCGCCGCTCTGCTGCTTCACCAGCACGTTTATCAGATTAGATATGAAGCCTCGTGCAGCCTGCTGTGAGCACAGTCCAATTAAATTATACAAATGGGGGTGGCGGGGAGGCCGCTCCAGGACAATGGTGCTGTTGTTGGCCAGGTGAGAGCGCGGGCAGCCAGCCGCTGCTTTGGCAGCGCTGCGGGCCGCTCAGGAGACGCTGGGATTAGGACTCACAGCCCTGAGCAGCACAGGCTCGTGACTCCCGTCAGCTGCGCTCGAGCTCGTTAGTGCGCCGGCCTGCCGGGCGGGACGGACCGCCGCTGACACTGAAGGTTAAGGACAGCTGTACAGTCGCGGTAGATAAAGGCCCATCCAGGCTCAGGTCAGGTGATCGGTCCGGTTTGACTGCAGGCGGGTAGAGCAGAGAACAACAAGGAAACAGGAAGCAAACAATGACATGTAATTAAACAAAATATCATCAAAATTGGAGACACGCAACAGCAACACCCGTACCAGCAGCAACAGGAATTCTTTGGTGAAGGTACAAAAACAAACATAAATCAACCCAACAACAGAACATGACAGTGGTGGAGGTGCGCCGAGACGCCAAGCTACAAATGACCCTGGGACGTACAGGAACCCACTCAGCTGCACGTTAGGCTGTGCTGATGAAGACGGCTGCACAATTAACTCAACTGTAACGAAACTACCATTGTGTTTGTTTCTGAGCCCACAGAAACGTAACGGACGAGAGCTGCTGAGATGAGTCAGCGCTTTGGTCAGGTGAAGTACAAGGATGGTGTCAGCGAGGAAATACATGATGTCACTCCTGTTGGTTCCAGTCATGTGATCACAGCGCCCCCTGCTAAAGTTTGAAACAATTATGGCAGCTGCTGGCTGCCAAGACCACCAGAGGTTCCACGTAGAAGTTTCCAAAGACCCAAGGCGTCAAGAGTATTTATATGAGGAAAAAGAAAAGGAGTGGTATTGCAGTATTCAGTGCTGCTGTTAGTGATAAATGAACTTGAATGAAGACGTCAAGTTCTTAGTAAAAGCACTCATTACAGTAGTAAACAAGCTGATGGATCAATGGATCAGGAAGACCTGCTAGTGGCTCAGACGGACTACAGAACCCAGCAGCAGCAGCGCCGCCGCATCGTCACATCATGACACTTGATTGACAAGCTGGGCAATCTATCGTCTCCACTCGCCCTCACACAGGAAGTTACACAGAACATTCCTGGTTTCCTTCATCTTCTGTGACAGTAAACTGAAGATATTTGGGTTGTTGATGGAGCTTTAGGTCAAACATCCTTGCTGACCAACTGATGAGGAAAATACGTGACATATCAATCAACAAGAATCCATCATCAGGACCTCCACCTGCCCGACCGTGTCGCCCTCACTGATAAACAGACGAAAACGCAGGCAGGGTTGAGTTCACTCAGATGTTCACCAGTCCTCCCGTGAAGACGTCCAGTGTTCGGCGGTTGCTACCAGGCCTATAAAGTCTCCATGAGTGTCACCATCCTGCTACATACTGGCGGGCCGCCGCCACAGCCACACACAGCCACACACAGCCTGCGCTTCATGCTGCAGGCCAGCAACTCCTGCACGTACTGCACTCTGGACGTCCATTACTGGTTATTTTTGAATCGTGACTGTAAACATTTATTTGCTCATTAGGTCTCGCTGGCGGCTCCCGCGAGTCGCGTGATGCTGCACTTCAGCTGAGAACAGAAGCAGAGCAGAGCGGCAGCCACAGGATGTCTGCAAATACCCTCAGCTGACCACATGCTGAGGCTAGCACACACACACACACACACACACACACACCCCATCTATCAGGAGAGGTCACTGATATGTGCTGAATCACTGATCGTCCCCAGCCTGAACCCTCTGAACTGCTCTGCAGCTTCCGTCACATTTTTTTGACTGTGGACTCGTTTTTCTGACATTTGAGGGGGAAACGGGAGGACGGGGACACGGCGGCACCATCAGGCCTCAGCGGGTGGACGTACATCAGTGGTTGATAGAAGTCAGATTGAAGACATTCGCTGACTGCGTTCATGAGCAACACAGGTCAAGGTCATTATCAACGCTGATGACTTAGAAGAACACTTGAGGCGAGACTGTAACATGACTCCTGACGCAGGATGTGCAGACTCACATTTTGTGAACTGTTAGTTACCAGTCCATTAACTAGCCTGTCCCTGGGAATGACTGCTACACACAGAGGCTAGCAGTGTTCTTGCAGTGAGGCTACACCTGAGGATGACAACACCATTGTTCAACAAAACAACTTTATTGTAACAAAACAGCATCACTGGTTAACATCAACCATCAGACAGAAACACAACAAACAGGAACACAGAAGCGAGCATCTCAGCCGACTCTGGCTCCAACTTTCATTCCAGCACAAACAGAGTTTCAGTAATTTCAGGTTTCTATTTGTGTTCACTGACTGACGTGCAAACGTGACTCAGGCAGGATTTGGTTTATTCAGGCTTCTTACAAGTTTTTACCAGTAAAACCGACTCGACTTTTCGGAAAATTCTCATCACCGTACATTCACTGAATTATCTGTTGGATGTTCGGAGGCAAACCAGGAAATCCCGATCTCCAAAGACACTGGTGAGTCTCACACAGGTCTGTCAGGCCGACAGTCAGTGTGTGTGTGTGTGTGTGTGTGTGTGTGTGTGTGTGTTGCACTAACGTGCTGGCACATGGGTGTCACAGCCCCCCCACTGACTAGAGAGGAGGACTAACGGCAGTAACCGTCTGCTGGCTGTTGATCAGGTCCTGTTACTGACTTCTCCTCTAAAACCACATTACTGTTTCTAAGACACGTCAGCCTCGGCGGCCCTCTGTCACAGCCAGGAATGTGTAACACACACTCAGATGTAGAGGGTGTGTGTGTGTGTGAGTGAGACAGAGAGAGAGAGAAAGACAGGGTGTTTGGTTGAGAAAGAGCCAGAGATAAAAGCATGTTGAGGCACTGCTCAGAAGAGAGTGGGCGGCTGACTTCCTGTGTATCGGACCGCACAAGCACATCTGAATGATCTAGAAATGTCGGAAACGTAAACCTGACACACTAAAACCAGAAATACACACCAGATCAAAGGTCACGGTGAGACGGGACCCACAAGTCCTGTCAGTCGTGCCCCTGAGCAGGAGAGGATGGTGCGGAAACCACGCAGGACAAGTTCTTTGGGGTGACCTCATGAATTCTGTTCGCTGGCTAAGTTGGTTTGTACCAACCGACCAATGAGGGAGAAGAAGGGGTTTGTACGGCTGTGGCACGTCGATACTGATGTTCACCACCAGGATAGATTTTCAGAGACAAAAAGAAAAAAAACATTCAAACGAAAATTGAATCCTGAACTGGAAATCAAACTATTTTTTATGAACTCATGTTCATTTAAGAAAAAGAGTTCCTAGTAACATTGGCATCGTTAGCTACAGGAGCTAGCTGCTGTCAGGATGATGGCGTGTTCACTGTCACTGAAGCTGCTGGTGCACGTGAAGAAGACACGTCGCCACGCGGCAAACAATGCAGCTGTTACCTAATTGGCTGCTTGCGTGCCACACACTTCAACATCAAGGGATATGATAGGCTATTTGTGGGCCGGGGCGGAGCTTCCTTGAGGTTCGTTCTCACTGTCACTTAGTGCGTTTGTTGTGTTCTGTCCCAGCCGTCTGGAGCTCTGGAAGGTTCTACTGAACTGTTTTCTTACCGCCATTAATCCTCATGAGACACACATCATTTATTAGCTCCTCCCCCTCCTGATTAGTTCCTGACCCCGACATCGACCAGGGGTCTGTCCAGTGTTTCCTGTCTCTCTGTAACATGTCTGGTCCAGTGCATGCTGGGATAGCAATGCAGTAGAACCTTCTCTGGTTCTATATATAGACATCATTTAGTCAAGCCGTGGCTCTTGTGTAGAGGGGAGACTGTTTCTTCCATAATAACTCTACATCATTGCAGTGGGACACACACCGCTACCATGGCAACAAAATAATAATAATCATGATAATGTTGGCGAAGGGCAGCCATCCTGGGCCTCGCCGCCATGCCGTTTCTCCTTCCTGCTCAATAAAAAAATATAATTCTGGAGCATCTGAAACCTCAGCGTGCTGTGCAGGTGCCAGTTCTGCTGTCGTGGCATCAAACACGGCCAAACGCCGGCAGGTGAGCGCATCCACGGAGGAGAAAAGCTGATCGGGTGTTTTAGGACCTTTCACCTGCCTGCATACATGCACGAGCATGGGACAGAGGCGCTTTCATCACTGACGGGCCGGATCTCGTCACACGCAGCCCCTTTGTTAACCCTCCACATTACTGAGCTGTGTGAACACTGGTCACCTGACCAACGGGCCAGTGGCACTGCCATGTCCAGGCATGTTGAAGGACACGCACCCAGAAACTCTGCTCTGCTCCGTCTCAACACGGCTGATCTGGTTAGTGCTGTTATCTGAACTTCTCTCATTGCCAGAAATGACGACACACTCACAAGTCTTACCAGTGACCACGTCGACCACGAGCACATCTGGTCAGACCGGGTCCTGGAGATCAAATCACACCTGCACAGCTTCAGGTCCACCTGAGAAGGCACACCTGACGCATCAATATCCCCTCAGAACGCCGTCAGGGGCCTTTGAGCCCACATCAAGGGCCACAATGAAGGACCGCCTACTCAACCGTCATCCAATCACAGCTGAGTGAGTGAGTGAGTGAGTGTGAGAGTGAGCGAGAGAGATACAGACAGACAGACAGACAGACAGTCCATCACAAGGTCACACAGAGACAAACAACCACTCACATCCATATGTGGTGATTCTCTGAGGAACCTGACAAGCATGTTTCTGGTGTGTGGGAGGAAGCCGGGTACCTGGAGGGAACCCGCCGCCCCACCGCGCTGCCCCACCGCGCCGCCCCACCGCGCCGCCCCTGATATTTGACATGATGTAACATTTCATCTTGTTTAAAACTGATAGTTCCCTCTGTGTTTACTAGCCTGGTACTACAGCACGACCACCAACAGGCCGGTAAAAGCTGCCACTGATCGCTTGAAGACAGAAGACCATCAATCCAGTTTCTGCTTCAGTGAAAGAACCAGTGTGTCACTCTGCTGCGTCGCTTCAGCAGCCTGATGGTGGCGCTGCAGCACACACGCTACAACACAGGACTAGGAAGCAAGGTTAACTGCTAACTAGTGGATTATTTGAATTGTGACTTCAAATGAGCTTCTCTCATCTGTATACTGTGTGTGTGTGTTTAAATAGATGTGTACAAACAGTAGTATTAAAATGCAGTGATACTCAGTATATTACTGGCAAGCTTGAGGCCCTGGAGCGCCACGCAGCAGACAGGACCAGACACATGCTGAAGGCAAGTGTGAACAGGACCGTTTCCTCTCACTGAAACACGACACGGCCTTCGCCTCACATCTGCGCAGGCAGGAGGAGGCCGGCGAGAAGCATCCTGGAGGGTTGGCACCACCCTCCTCCACCAGTCTGAGCCTTCATCACAGCACCGTCCACAAAGTGACTGATCAGTTTTAGCATATGACCCAGGACCTGGTCCTTGTGTCCTCTTTCATGACATTCCCCTCGGTGGACGGTCAACTTCTATCAGCTGATGGTCGCATCCTGATCTGATCAGAGTCGCTGATGTTGGGTTCATCAGGTGATTTATGAGCCACGTGGCTAACAGACTGAATATCTGTGTTGGCCACAAACAAACCTTGTTGGCTAAACACTACACAAGCCTCAGTTCACCATGTACTAGCTGGACCAACAAGTCCCGCCCACAGGTCAGGACCGGCGCTCGGAGACCTGGTGGTGAACCTACATCTGGGCCTGATTCAACAGAGAGACCGCAGCACCACTCAGAAGCAGCTCACCGTCCATCAAGGTAAATGTAGCTGGACAATGTTGCTCAAGATGGAGGACGGACTGGTCGCACAACAAGAGCATCTACGACAAGTTCCTCTAGACGAGCAGCTCTAGTCCAGGTGTGTGTAGAGCAGGTCACATGACCAACTGGACGGAACGCTGCTGGTGTTAAGGGTTGCAGAGGTGTGATTCTTCTCTGCAGCCTCAGAGGCGGCAAAGATCAAGTGAGGAAGAGCTTGTTACACACACACACACACACACACACACACACACACACACACTTGACACCAGTTCCTGGAATAAAAATACTGATACTTGCTGGTATGTTGGGAGGAAGTATCACGATATACTGTGGTGGCAGGACTTTGTCCAAACCCCCTCAGTGAACACACACATATCTGATCGCAGCCCATACAAGCATTGAGGTTCTCCAGGATCAGGTACGGACCGGGGACCAGACCACAGCAGAACCACCACAGAACCAGCAGCAGGTGGAGAGAACCTCGGTGATGTATGAGGTCATGTCAACCTGAACCTCGTCTGTTCTCTACTCAAGTTGGAACAAGGGGGCTGGGATCAACAGGGTCCTCGCAGAACCCCATCATGAACCCTCCAGGGACTATCCCAGTCTGTAGGAGGTTCAGCTGAGATCTCTGCACCTTTCCAGACGGACTTTAGTCTGTGACTCCTGACTCATCCGTCCTGTTACCAACATGAGCGTGAAGGAATATCGGAGCATCTTACCTCATAGGACCAGACGCATTGGACCCCCGCAAACCTCCGGACACAGCGGCCCACTTCCACGTCCTCGTGGGTGGTGTACATCTCCTGGAGGCACTCTCGGATGTGAGGCACCATCCTCCTGAGGACCTCCCGGCTCATGATGACCCCAGGCCCCCCCATGCAGAAGTTCTCGCCGGGCTCCAGGGCCAGCTTCCCCAGCTCATCCCGGGCCCCCATGCCGGTCTGGCCCAGGAAGATGGCCTCACTGCTGTTGAGGCTGCGCAGGAAGCTCTCCAGCTTCTCGCTCTTGATGTAGACGTCATCGTCGGCCCTCATGAACCACTCGTACTTGTCCAGGTAGTGGTCGTGCATGTACTTGAGCATCATGAAGGACTTCTTCTGGGGGGGGTATGAGTCATCCACGTTCCTCAGAGCCACGATGGGAATCGATAAAGAAGTGTCAGAACCCTCGCTGGAGAAGAACTCCACGCGGCCGGGTATCGTCTGGGCCCACGTCCTGAAAACAGGCAAGAATGAGTTCAGTACATTCAACCTCCCATCGTCTTGCCTGACACCGCGTCTTCTGTGGGGACGTGAGTATCAGCTGATGTCAGCAGACACCGACTGATTTCAGCGGCGTTCCCAAAGCCGTAGAATTGATGTCAGCATTTCAGTAAAGAACTTAGGAGTTGAGAACATGAACATGTGCTGCATGACTGAGAAACGTCCAGATCATCAGCCTTCAAATGATCGTAACTGCCATCAGCGACACCGCCGCCGCCCCGGTGGGCCATTTGGAGGCTCCACTTCTGCTCTCTTGGGATCCTGTCAGTGAGCGGCGGAGCGGAGTCAGACTAAACATGTCACTTTGTTGCTCCGTCTGAAAAAACGTCCTTCTTGGAACCACGAGCGGTTTTATGACATGAATCATGATTACAAACTTTTGATGGTTTGGTTATTAATATCTGGTCCTGCGACTCTGGCCTCAGGGTTGTAGTCAGTAAAAGGCCAGAGACCTGGACATGTGGAACCATTCTGGGCCTTTGTGTATGACTCGGGTCTGGATCAGAACTGAACCCCATCCATTATTTACTGACTGTTTATAATCTTAATACTGTTTTACAGGTTCTGGTATCAGTGTGTGTGTGTGCGTGTGTGTGTAGGGGGGAGAGTGTAGTGTGTGTGTGTGTGTGTGTGTGTGTATAGGGGGGAGAGTGTAGTGTGCGTGTGTGTGTGTAGGGGGGAGAGTGTAGTGTGCGTGTGTGTAGGGGGGAGAGTGTAGTGTGCGTGTGTGTAGGGGGGAGAGTGTAGTGTGCGTGTGTGTAGGGGGGAGAGTGTAGTGTGCGTGTGTGTAGGGGGGAGAGTGTAGTGTGCGTGTGTGTAGGGGGGAGAGTGTAGTGTGCGTGTGTGTAGGGGGGAGAGTGTAGTGTGTGAGTGTGTGTAGGGGGAGAGTGTAGTGTGTGTGTGTGTGTGTAGGGGGGAAAATGTAGTGTGTGTGTGTATAGGGGGGAGAGTGTAGTGTGTGTGTATGTGTAGGGGGGAGAGTGTAGTTTGTGTGCGTGTAGGGGGGAGAGTGTAGTTTGTGTGTGTGTGTAGGGGGGAGAGTGTAGTGTGTGTGTGTAGGGGGGAGAGTGTAGTGTGTGTGTGTAGGGGGGAGAGTGTAGTGTGTGTGTGTAGGGGGGAGAGTGTAATGTGTGTGTGTGTGTGTAGGGGGAGAGTGTAGTGTGTGTGTGTGTGTGTGTGTAGGGGGAGAGTGTAGTGTGTGTGTGTGTGTGTGTGTAGGGGGGAGAGTGTAGTTTGTGTGTGTGTAGGGGGGAGAGTGTAGTTTGTGTGTGTGTGTAGGGGGGAGAGTGTAGTGTGTGTGTGTGTGTATGTGTAGGGGGGAGAGTGTAGTGTGTGTGTGTGTAGGGGGGAGAGTGTAGTGTGTGTGTGTGTAGGGGGGAGAGTGTAGTGTGTGTGTGTGTGTGTAGGGGGGAGAGTGTAGTGTGTGTGTGTGTGTGTGTGTAGGGGGGAGAGTGTAGTGTGTGTGTGTGTGTGTAGGGGGGAGAGTGTAGTGTGTGTGTGTGTGTGTGTGTGTAGGGGGGAGAGTGTAGTGTGTGTGTATGTGTGTAGGGGGGAGAGTGTAGTGTGTGTGTGTGTGTGTAGGGGGGAGAGTGTAGTGTGTGTGTGTAGCACTTTGTGTTACATTTTTTTGGGATGAAAAGTTCTACATAAATGCAGCCTGTTGAACTGAACATTTTTTACCCTTCAACCTCAGCAGCGGCCCGTCCTGCCCAGCACGCCGGCGGCGTTAACGAGCTTCCACGGGTGATGGCAGTCATGAACCTGACGTCTCCTGAGTGGCCTGCAGCCGCCATTTTACTGTCATCAATCGATAGTTTCCTGAATTAACTTCCTGACTCACCAGCTTCGAGGAGACTGGAGGAGGAAACCAGACAAGCATGTTTCTACCGACCAAAATAAAACCACATCCTCCTGGTTCCCTGGCAACAACGCCGACGACGCACCTGAGGAGGTGACAGGAAACCTGAGGCATCAACCATGACCTCCTACAAGTCTGAAAGTCAGCATTTCTTCACGAGCTTCACAGTTTAAATACCAAAGAATCGACAGCTTATACAGAATCTAAGTCAAACTGATACTGATGATGCTGAAGCAGTGTCGCCATGGCAACAAGTCCTTGAGGGGACTGATTCTGATGTAGATGGTTTGAATGAACAATCTCGAGACCCACACTAGTTAGCTTAGCTCAATGGCTGGTAGTGAGTGGGAAATGTTAGCATCAGCCACCTCAGGTCCAGGCTAGTTAGCTTAGCCCAATGGCTGGTAGTGAGTGGGAAGTGTTAGCATCAGCCACCTCAGGTCCAGGCTAGTTAGCTTAGCCCAATGGCTGCTAGTGGGTGGGAAGTGTTAGCATCAGCTAGCTCAGGTCCAGGCTAGTTAGCTTAGCCCAATGGCTGGTAGTGGGTGGAAGTGTTAGCATCAGCTAGCTCAGGTCCAGGATGCTGGTGTGTCCAGCAGGAACCCTCCTCCTCCTCATCATCAGTAGCAGCAGTCGCTCTTCTAGTCCTCAACAAACCTTTGGTTCTGTTGACCCAAGTTCCAGTGGAGCTTTGGAGGTGCTGCGTCAAATCACTGCTCCCAGTCAGGAAAGTAGTTCCGGCTACGTGTCTGATTCTACCACTACAACGTCTCCTCATGTTAAACTGGTATTCATCACCAAGGTTACACAACCCTCCTGATATTAATGCAGGCAGAGAGGGAGCTACGCTAACACTTCCCACCCACTACCAGTCATTGTGCTAAGCTAACTAGCCTGGGTCTCAGCTCACTAGAGGAGGGGCTCTAATTCTTTTTCCGTCTCTGGGGACGATGGATAAGAGACTTTCTAAAAGTGGGCGTGTCCCTTTGCTGACATTTGCATTAGTAGGCTGACTCTGCACAAATAACCTGACTGCTTTTAAAAACATTATTTTGTACTGCAGCACAAGCAGGTAATAGTATTGTGTACTTGCAGAGGTTTTTTAACAGATGTCACTCATGTAAAGGACTGCTGAGGAACGACAGATGACAACTAGCTGTTAGCTAACCGGCACGTTTGCACTGGTACAGGAATAAACGGTGACGGAAGCAGGAAGATGCAATCAGTAAATTTCAACTCCAGCTGACGTACATCTGATTCAACTGAGCTGCGACTGAAATCACTGCAAAGAGAACGAATCAGCCAATGACGGTTCATGTCTGATGAGGACTCACATTGATACCTGCGTCCAACCAACCTCACCGTCGTCAGTTGGTAGGAACTGAAAATCAAATGTTAATATTTTAAGTCTGAGGGTTTTTTTATCAACCAAAACCATCTCTAAAGCCCCGTCAGCCTATCAGGCTCGTCAGGGACTCGAGTCCTGGTCAGCAGCAGAGACGTGCTGGTGTCTCCAGCGCCACGCATCCTAACGTCAGGATTCACGGATTGGGTTTCATTCATGAGGGCAAATCTGGGCTCTGGACCAGTGAAGCGGGTTGACACCTTGGAAGCTTTCATGAGTGTCTTGACAATTCCTGCACAAAAGATTCACGAATCAACCGTGAAAATAATCAGCAAAATTACGAATAACTGATGATGGGCAGCAGCTGGAGTAAATCTCGCAGGGTTTCTGGCCCCCAAGGATCCTGGAGGATCGACCACAACCCCCAGGATCCTGGAGGATCAACCACAGCCACCGAGGATCCTAGAGGATCAACCACAGCCACTGAGGATCCTAGAGGATCAACCACAGCCACCGAGGATCCACTGGATTGGAGTTTTCTTGGTTGTGCTGGCCTATTTTCCCCCCTGATAACAGAATTTATTTTACCAACCGCTGATAGTTGAAGAGGTTCTTGTTGTTATACGAAACTTCAAACATCGTAACGTCATTAAACACATCACAAATCAGCCTCGTGGATCTGGAATGAAACATTCCTTTGTTCCTAAACATTTGGGATGACCAACAAATCCCGTGTGTCCCCTTCTTTCCTCATCAGTGATTCGAACTCGGAGAGAGACTTGAGAGCTGGACTGGTACCGGAACCTCTGCGGGCTCCTCGGTCCCGGGCCCTGGGGAACCGGCTCTGCGTCCAGGAGCTCCCGGACCGTTACCCTCCTCGCGACCCCTCACGTACCTGTGCGCCGCCACGGCCCTGCTGCTCAGGTACTTCTGCGCCGTCATGACACCGACGAACAGGAAGCTGCTGGACCGGGAGCCGGGCTTCTCGGTGGACGGGGAGCCGTTGTCCTGCGCCGGCCATAGCACCCCCCCGGGGTCCTTCCTCACGCCCCCGTTCAAGCCGCAGCTGGCGGGGTTGGCTTTGCGCTTGTGCCCGGCTTTCTTCAGCTCGGTGGCTCTGGGCAGGATGAGGCGGGACGCCAGCGTGAAGCCGAGCACCAGCCCCAGCAGGACACTGAACCAGGCTCTCCGGCTGCGACCTGCCATTCCCCCGAAACTTCACCAGCTCGCGGCGCGTCCTCGCTCCGTCAGCGGCCCCAGCGACGGTACCGAGAAGTGGGTGAAGAAGACGTGGACTTCAAACAGCCGCCGGGTCGGTCGAGCTCGCGTGTCTCCGGTGGACCGGGCTCACACACACTCTCTCATGGTAGAAAAGCCCTTTTCTTCCAGTTGCCTACGTAGCATCCCAGCAGTCTCCTTGAAGCCGCCGCCTAAACCGCCGCCGCTCTCCGCCGCCGTCGACCGCCGGCCCGTCTCAACACCGACCAACAGCAGCTTTCTTCTTCGCCTTGAAGAGCGACCGCATTCTCGCCATTATCTCGCCATTTCAAGAATGTCGAGGCTGCCGAAGTCGCTGCTGCTGCTGTAGCGCGATGGGCTTAACTGCGATTTGACCCAGTGGAGTTTCCGTAGACGCGCTGTGACCAATCAGATCCTCCGATCCTTGCGGCGTTCACGGCCCACGGGAAAGTCGTACATAATGGAGGATTTTGAAAGAAGAGTAATAATATACTGATTATTATTGCTGCTCTGTCGACGCGGTTCTTTGTTTTCATGAAGCAGTTTAAAAGTCTTGTGAAGACTCAGAATTTATCTCACGAAACGAACCCATAATATTTTCAAGACCATGGAAACTTTGATATCTGATGAGAGCACTGACATTCATTCGCTTGTGTTTGTAGAACGCCAACATTTCGTGTTTCTAAACTTCAGATTATTTTTGAATGAATGTCTTCTAGAGCTCCGCCGATTGGGGGGGGGGGGGCTGATGGGCGGCAAGAAATCACTGATTATCAGCCGATAGTCGGTCAGATAGCTCGGTGGCACAGGACAGCATCAGTCAGCCACTGGAGCACGGCGCCCTCTACTGGACCACAAGGTAACGGCACCAAAAATTTAAAACGGACGCTTTTTTCTTCACTAAAAACGCGCTCACTTCCGCTGATATCAGCCGATATCAGCTGATCCACCGATCAGAAATGTTCTAGTTATATTCTAACTATATAAATATTAATATCGATGAATGGAAGCATCTTCTATTATTTTACTGATTATAAAAGATGGAGTAATGATGATGTTGCTCTTCTTATTTTACGTTTAACTGCCTGAAGGCTTCTCTCTTCTTCTTTGTTGTCCGTCTCTATTTTCTCTCTCTGCCTTCATCTCTGGTTTAGTTCTCCGGTCCCAGCATCTCTCAACATTCAGGTCAAAGTGCTGAACACAGATAACGATGAATCTGATGTAACAGGATTTCAAAAGACCATAAAACAATAAGATGTTGAAAAAAGATGAATTAAGGTCAATTAAAGTAACATTAAACTTTACTCCAGACTAAAAGCCTAATTAGAGGTCTTTGATTTCCTTTTAAAATCCCTCTCCTGAGTCCCGAGGCGCATGTTCCGGAGTTTAGGGGCATAAAAGCAGCGGGCGGCCTCGCCGGGGTTTTTACGGGACACAGAAGGAACATTTCAAAGGAAAGCAGCGGAGGAGCTGGGACATAAAATGAAAGAAAGTCTCTGATGTCGGGAGGAACCAGGTCATTGAAAGCCTCATATTAAGTCAAAAGAAAGGTCGCGGTGGGGTCATGTGGTCCAAGATTTATTTGGAGGCCGACAGCAGAAGTTTGGAACACGTGTAGTTTTCTCTCAGGTTAACAACCGTCAGTCGCAACTGACACGCGAATATCAGCACGTCACCGGCATCAGCTGACGTGCTGAGTCACGCTGACGAACCAAGGAAACAACAGCCTGCTGCCTCCTGACCGGATGCTGGAGGTCACGTGTGTGGGCGACATCATACGTGTACAGCGTACTAGGTGTGATATGTCTGATGTCTACATCACGGTCAGGTTAAACATCAGAACACGTTTATTCTGCTGCAGGAGAACCTTGCTGATCTCTGCCTGCAGGCCTGCCAGAAACCTGGCATCACTCAAGTTGAAGATCAGCCATCACATTTAGAAAAAACCAGCAGCAGCAGCAGCCAATAAAAACCAGCGAGCTTCAGCAACTTCCTGCTTCTGACAAGATCCAACTCGACCAACGCGCCGATGAGTCCTGGCTGATTTGGCTGATCGTGACATGATCTTCATAACGACACATATTTTCTGGCAAACTTGAGTAAGCAGTGTGTGAGATTCTTCTTCATTAACAACACACTTGCGAGTCACAAGTCGTTTGCTCATCTGAGCTGGTAATCATGAGACCGATGTATCAATCGATCACCAATCAATGCCGATACTGAGCCAATATCATTGTGCAGCCGCAGTTGGTGGTATCAGTGCGCCGATTCTTGAATGATGACATTCAAACCTGTGATATAAACGACAACAAATGTCACGAGAGCTGAGGAGCTGAACTGGATCACTGGGATCTGAGATCCCTCTGACCGGTCACTGGGATCTGAGATCCCTCTGACCGGTCACTGAACCAACGCCAGCGTCTCCCTGTTTTTTCCAGGTGAGTTTCACCTGGAAAAACATGCATTTGGAGTTGTGCGAACACAGAGGACACACGAGAACGTGACCCTCATATTCTTAAGAAATCAACATTTTATGTGAGTCCTGTTTTTACAGTTACAGTGGAGGTGAAGATAAGAGCCTACCAACTATTACTGGCGTCTTCAAACGCAGCACGAGTCCGGGCGCTCGCTGGTCTTCCGCGCCCCCCGGTGGTCGTGGTCGTCATCTGCAGCGGTTCCCAGGTTAAAGTGGGTCCTGTACGATCCTCAACTGTCCTGTCAGGGTATCCAACCATGACGTCATCCAGTGCTGACCCACAACAGCGCAAACCACTTCTGTTGGCTCAAAACTGATTTTAAAACTTTTATTTCATTCTACATTTAACTGATTTTTCTAAGATTATTTGATGTTTCCTGTGTAAATGAGTCGTGTACTCGTTATGTCACCGCACAGTTTGATCAGCTGATTCTCATTGGTTGATATCGATCGCGTCACCTTCATTTGTTGGTTTGTACGTTCAAATATTCAGGTTTGCACCTGAAGGGATGAGCTCATTTTATTTATGACACTCAGCATTAATGATGATGATGTCACACTTCTGGCGTCTGTTCTCTCGGCCCCAGAGATGTGGCGCAACACCAGCGTATGAGACTGAAACCTGGCCCGCCGCCACCGCCGCCGAACCACAGAACAAATAATGCAACCGTAATTAAGTGATTAGTGATATAACGGCGCTGAGTCATGGCTGCTGACACAGCACCAAGGAGACGCCGTCAGACTAACTAGCGAGCGCCTAATTAACCCTCATGACTCCTGGTGATTTCGGTTCCACCTGGTGACCTCAACCAGAGTTGCTACTAGCTTGGCGAGGAGAGAACCGCCCCTCGCCTGTTGTACCTTCCAAACAAGATGGCGGATGAAAAATAACGGAGCAGCAGGTAGACAGAAATGTTTATTTCCAAGCGTGTTGTACACAAAAATAACGCACAGATTAAAAAACACACTGACAGCGACATTGATCAGCCAGACCTTCTGGTTAGGAACCGTTTCAAGGAGAGGCGTCATTACAAGCGTTCAATCCCACTGACATCATGACCACAGAGGAAGCAGCTGCTCGCCATGATGGCGGCATGAGAGACGGCCAGGAGGAAATCGACGGGACAGCAGGGTGAGGCTAACTGATCGACACCCAAAAGAAGGTTAAACATGTCGGCCAGGTGAGTTTGTCAGCTTGGCTCAGTCAGTGTGCACTTGAGGAGGCCAGAGGTCAAAGGTCGCACAGACCAACGTCTCTGACCTTCTCTAACCTCATCCACCAGATGACGGTCCTCTCCTGCCAGGCCGCCAGGTGCAGGAGCCGCCGCCCTCCCCAGTCAGAGGGTTGTAGTCTGAAACACAGAAGAAGAAGAGCAGCAATCAGGTCAAAGGCAGCTGAGTCCTCTCCTGTGTGAGGGGGCGGAGTTGGAGCCAGCAGCAGGTCATGACCCCGCCCCCGCAGCGTGCGTACATACCAGTGCTGCGAAGCGGCTTCTTGTCCGTCTTTGGTTTCATTGGCGTTGACGAGCCGGCGTCTTCAGCAGCCTGTAGTGACGAAACATTGATCAGTCAGATCAGGTCTGTGTTGTCATGGCAACCGCAACTTCAGCAGCAGCGCAAGCGTCCAGTTCTTCAGGTGGAGACACGATAGCGTGGTCTGACCCGTGTGAACCTACCGTAATTCCACTAATAGACCCGGTCTCAATGATGGCCAGGAGCCTGGTCAGCACCAACAACTACATAAATCTGTCATCTCCAATGACATCACGCCTGCGATGGCCAGGACGCAGAGACACGTCCAAGCCTACAAACTCTGTGTCCAGCAGCCGCCAGTGGCTTGAGACCAGGAAGCCGGTCCACCTCAAAGCTGTACGTCTCTATGAGCTCAACCTTTGACCTTTGACCGCCACAATCTTCTCAGGTCAGAGTTGTAGGTCATCCTCGAGTCCAAGCGAGCATTTGTGTTAGCGAGAGCGTGATGAATGGAAGACAACCCGGGACCACAATGGCTGCCTGGGATCAAGTTAAACGCTACTGACAGAAAAAAGTCAGGAGACAGTTTTGATCTCCAAAGAGGAAAAACAGAGGAAGAAACATTTTGATGGATTCTGAAGTTTCACACTGAAAAGCTGAAGTAAAAAACAGCTTCTTTAGAAAAACTCCAAATCACAAATCTTCAACTGAAGGTTGATCCTCAACAGACACCCGCCTCCGCCCTCGCTCCTCTGGCTGCAGCCTCGGGGCCTCTGCTGGCCCCTGCTGGTGCTTCCCGCTAACTGAAACTCCCCTGTCAGGTCTCCACAGTTCACTCAACCATCAGCAGATGAGGAAGCAGCCGTTGACAGGTTTGCTTCCTGTCAGTCGTTTGCTGGACAGCTGAAGAGGAAATGAGGTCTCAACACATCCTGCTGCGACATGTTGTTGCTGTTGGTTTTGTTGTTGGTGGTGGTTTTGTTGTTGGTGGTGGTTTTGTTGTTGCTGTTGGTTTTGTTGTTGCTGTTGGTTTTGTTGTTGGTGGTGGTTTTGTTGTTGGTGGTGGTTTTGTTGTTGCTGTTGGTTTTGTTGTTGCTGGTGGTTTTGTTGTTGGTGGTGGTTTTGTTGTTGGTGGTGGTTTTGTTGTTGGTGGTGGTTTTGTTGTTGGTGGTGGTTTTGTTGTTGCTGTTGGTTTTGTTGTTGCTGGTGGTTTTGTTGTTGGTGGTGGTTTTGTTGTTGGTGGTGGTTTTGTTGTTGGTGGTGGTTTTGTTGTTGGTGGTGGTTTTGTTGTTGGTGGTGGTTTTGTTGTTGCTGTTGGTTTTGTTGTTGTTGGTGGTTTTGTTGTTGGTGGTGGTTTTGTTGTTGCTGTTGGTTTTGTTGTTGGTGGTGGTTTTGTTGTTGGTGGTGGTGGTTTTGTTGTTATTGTTGGTGGTTTTGTTGTTGTTGGTGGTTTTGTTGTTGGTGGTGGTTTTGTTGTTGGTGGTGGTGGTTTTGTTGTTATTGTTGGTTTTTACAAGAAAAGGAACAACACCTGCTGCTACCATGTCTGTGTTTTGGGAGAATGAAAACTCACCTTAGAGACTTTGGCCCCTTTGTAGCTCCTCCCCTGCTGCATGCTCTCCCAGATCTCAATCTTCTGCCTCCTCTTCTCTTCTTCTTGCTGTTCATGGCAAACATCACAGGTGAGTTCAGGTGTGATGCGGTCGGGCCGCCACAGCGCTGGTCGGGACAAACCTGTATCTGCTTCTCTCTGAAGAGAGCAGCTTTGGCATCCTGCTCCTCCTGCATCCTCCTCCGAGCTGCCTCCATGGCCTCTTGTCTTTGTGCGACCAACGCAGCATCTTCAAACACAAACATCATCATCAGCCCCCCCACTGACATAGTATGATCCATGTCTTCTTTCTAGCACACCACAACCTGGAGACTTTGGAAACTGTTAAGCTGTCGTTAGCCATCAGTCTACTGCGTTTGTTTGTGAGTCTGTCTGTGTGTGTGTCTGTGTGAGTGTGTGTGCTAGTAAAGAGAGAATGAACACACAGCAGCGGCAGGTTTGCTAACTTTTCCCCCTTAGATTTGTTTCACCTACATGAAGGTCTGCCTTCCAGCTGCTGCAGCAGTCATTAATAACGAGTAAATGGTCATGTGACCTTCGCTGACCTTGCTCAGAGTTTTTTTCACTGCTCTGCCATCATGGTACCACTGGGCCTGACAAGAACTACTGGTTGGTTCTGACCTTGCAGTGTGGGCGGAGGCGGGCTGCGGGGACTCTGACTGGATCTCCTCTTGTTCAGGAAGTGGATGAGCAGGTAGAGCAGAGCGGTCGCTGCCAGCAGGTGCCATCCATACCCCGACAGAAGCTCGCCGACTGGGAGGGACACAAGAGAACACCTGACACCAGGTACCGAGACGGAACCGGAAGGAAGTTCTGGGTCGAAGATTGCTCAATAAACAGACGGAGACCCTGAGAACGCTCTCGTACACTAACCCACAGAACAGTTCTGCCTCCGAGCAGACGATCTCTGTCTGACCACGTTTGCAACTCACGAATGAGAAGATCTGTTCTCGAGGCAGAGCTGATGGCCGGATTACATCAGCTAGATGAGGAAGTGCCAGCGAGACTTCCTGTCAACTCAGGGTGGAGCGGCACAGTCCAGGCTTGACCGGCTATGAACTCAATATTCCGTATTTTATTTATGTCCCACATTTAAAGGCTTGGGCTCTGCTGCAGCTCAACTTGCCAGCGTTTCTCACAACTGAAGGTAGAAAACAGGAGCGGACGCCGCTACAGGAAGACAACTGCAGTGTCTGTATCAGTGCGCACGTCCCTCACCCGCCGGACACCTCATCACTCAGCTGCCGGTACTATGATCGCAGCCAGGAAATCAATCACACTCACAGGAAGTGCTGCTTCCAGGCGCAGCTACTCTTCAGAGCAGTGGGCGGGGCTAGCAGAATGTCAGCAAGGTGTCAAACAACCAATGACATGAGGGCCGACTGTCAAAGACAGCACAACAAAGCTCTATGGCTTCATTCACTGTGTTAATTCACGTTTGATCCGGAGTGACGTCATACTGCGATGATGACGTCATTTCACAGCACTCGGCCAATATTACAGGGTTAAAAACCCTTCAGGAACTTCTCTTAAATGAAGGCAACGGTCGCATTCGACGGGTGAGAGACAAACAAAAGCATTTGAACTGAGGTGAAGATTTTAGAAGAAACTACTGGATAAAAGCACGAGTTTCGAGGGGAACGGCAAAAACTCCGGAGTTCCCAGCAGTTGAGCCTCCTTCGTTTGTTTTTATTGTTAAAACCATCACGTGGAAACACAACTGGTTTTAACCAGATGTGACAGAGCGAGCGCTGTTGACGTAAAACCTGGAAACTACTGGAACACGACAAGTACCAGTGTAGACCCCCCCCCCAAAAAAAAAAAAATACAAAAACAAAACAAAAACCAACTCAAAGTCACTTGGTGGAGCCGAACGCAGCGCCATGCTGTAACTCTCCACATTAATAACGACCCCGGTCGGTCGCAGCTAGCTAGAGGCTACAAAACAAACCATGCTAGCAGTTAGCATGCTATCGCTTGCTGTAGCAGCAACAATCACAATATAATAATTCTGCCCCCCCAGAGGAGGGCCAAACACCCCCGGGGGACACGGGCAGAGGGAGACCAGCAGCTGACTGACGGTTACCCAGGAGGCTAAAGGAACTCAGGTCCTGGTTCCTGATGGGCGTCTTCACCACCTGCGGCGAGTCTCCGTCATCCACGTCAGTGACCTCCACATCGTCCATCTCTCACGGAGTCGAAGTACGCGGCTGGTCCGTCGGGTTTCTGGGTTTACCGTGAACGTTCCCCGTTCGAAGCTCTCAGAACACGAACTCCGCAGAGGAACCGCGGAGCCTCCTTCCTGCCGCTTGTCAGCTAAATAGCGATTACAACGCAAGCAAACATGGTGATGACGTGTCACCTCGTGCTGCGTTTGGGGTCGTAGGAAAGTTCCAAACTGTTGAATTTTCAATTTATTTCTGTTCCTTTACCTGGCCGTATTCCCATTTAAGATCAAATAACAACTTGTCATATTTTGTCTTCAGTTAAGACGAATTAAGACTTTATTTTATTTAGTTCGGTATACACTCGACTCCTTTTCTATCCTGATTGGCCACAAGATCTGAGCCATGCCCACAGCTGTGTGACGTCAGACTGGACTGTTCTGTTGATGCTGGTGGCTTCTTGTAACTTTTACCTGAGTTAGTTATTGGACCTGAATTCAGAACACCGTCTCAAAAGCACAGCTGGATGCTGAGTGACCAGCTGCTGCTACATAGTACCAGGCAGGATGGTCATGTGATGCCCAAGAGGCGTGGCTAGGGTCTGCTAGAAACATCAGCTGCTGTCCATCATATTGATATTTCTACAGCACAACCAGGTCAGTGCTACTGTGACCATTTCCAGAGCAACATGTTTTTAGCAGTTTTATAGGAGCTGGAGGGAGCTTTGACATACTCAGGTTTCTGAGTGCAAGTGAATGCAGCAGTGATTCAGTGAGGGACACATTCTTAGAAATTAAGAAATTACTTTAATGTGAAAATGAACATTAAAAAAAAAAGAAACAGCCATGAAAAATGTACAACACAAAGCCACCAACAACACGGACGGCTCAGGAGCCGTTGACGGGCGGCTCCTCCTCCATGTCTTCCACCTCATCCTCAGCTCCCTCGTCCATCTCGTCCCCAGCTCCAACGCCCATGTGAGCCTCCATCGGCACCATGTTGTCCCGCTCCACTTCCTCCTCCTCCTCCTCTTCCTCCACCCCAGCTTGACCTGGAGATATCAAACACTGAGAAATGAGCGGCGCACACTCATCCGCCAGACCGACTTCAGCGCCCATTACCAGGCAACCAGCAGTAAACAAATAATGGGGTAGCAGTTCCTGGTATGAACGTTAACTACAGGTGACACTGAGCATTTCAGGCAGCTCTTGCAATTTACTAGTAGATGTGTCCAGAATACAAATCACACTAAGGAGCCCATGAGCCAGCATCAAGATGGCGATGCAGCACCACACCAACGCTGTCCCCCCGCCACTGGCGCTCTGCTCTGCATTTGGCCAACAGGCCCGGTAATGCGGACACGTTTATGTCTCTAACGTGCTCCTGAATCATCGGCATGGAAATGTTTCTGGTGTTTTCAGGTGCAGTTCACCGAGCCACATCAGAGCGCCGCGGCTGAGATGATAAAAAGTTGTGGAAGTTACCAGCGGAGGAGGCAAGCATTCGTTCCTCCATGAGGGTTGTTGATAGTGGAGCTCCACCTACTTGTCACGTGTGTCTGAGGCTGGAGGTCGTATATCACCATGGTCACCGGAGTTCAGTGCAGAGCTGATAAATACCCGTGTCTACTGCAGGGTCATGTGACCCAGAACTGAATGCTGACTGAACTCTTCACGCGTCAGAAAAACACCTGAGGTACCAACCTTGTCTGAGGTCCCGGCCCGGAATCTGACCCGCCTGCAGCATCCCCTTCAACCGCTCCACCTCTGCCAATGACGAGGCATTTGCAATGGCATTCTGGGGTGGAGAGACACACACACACACACACACACAAACACACACACGTCTGGCAACTGCTGGTCATCACATTGATACTCAGCTTTACTGACATAATTTCACATCTCAGCTGCATCCTGACCAACATGACAAAAGTTTATTTGTGACATGACCGAGTAAGTAGAACCGCCTCCTGGCACTTGGCTTTAGCCACATCGGTGATGTCATCTTTAACCACCAGGACAACTCTGTTCTCACTGGGCAGGGACCAAGAATCAGGGGCTGCAAAACCTAATCTCAGCTCTTAGCCTCTAATCTCCAAAGTGTCACATGTCCAAACCTTGATGGCCTCCACGTCGGCCTGAGACGGCCCCGCCCTCTTCTTCTCAAGCTGCGCTGCCACTCCAGGAGTGAATCTGAAAGGAAGGCACCCCAGTTAGACCACACAGAGGCACACGAGCTTCTCGGACCTCCCAACCAGTGTAGTCAACGTCATGTGTAGTATCTTTTCTTGAGTCAAATAAACTGATACAGAAGAGAGACAGCAGTCCTGAGCAACACTGGCTTCCAACGGCCGGGTTTGTGTTCTGCAGCGTTTCCCTGCAGGGGAGAAGGTTGGTGTGAGAACGTTCTCCAATGATGCTTGAGGAGAGAGAGGGCGGGTTCATCTAAGATGGTGTCTGATGTGGAGAGTGAGTTTAATCATTAGGCAGCCAGGACCCAGTGATTCTGAGGAGCTGCTGTCCCACTCTGACGCTCATCTTACGTTTTCGTCTGCTTGGCAATATCCTTTGCAAGTTGAGCACCTCGTTTGCCCTTGAACATTTTCTCCGCCTCCTGTCGCTCCTACGACCACAAGCACACAGTTCAAGTGAACATCATCACACATCGACCTCTCACAAGGTCCGAGAGGAGAACGGACAGATCCCCGGAGTCTCTCACTCTGGACATCCACCGGGAAGGAAGAGTTCAACGTGTTGATACGTTGCTGCAACAATGGAGCCACTAACTGATGCTCATTTAATTGTTGGCATCAATGAGGATAATATCACATCACCTAAACATGTCAGATGAGACCAGTCACATGTTTGGATTTTCCCTCCACCAAACCTGGACTGAGAGGAAAGAGGAGGGTTTGGAGTGTTAAGGAGGCTGTAGTTTTTTGAGTGGTGTGAATCTGAAAGAACTCCAACTCCCACATCCACCTGACTCGAAATGGATCAGCCAGAGATCTGTTGTGCTACCATTTCCTTCCCATCTCTACATCCCATAATACTCGGCATCCAGCTGGAACCAAAGCTTCTCCCGGCCACTCACCTTCAGTTTCACCTTCTGGAAGTCGAGCACACGGATCTGAGGGATTTTGTTGATCACGTAGAGTCTGTAATGCTTCTTGTTGGTCACTGGATTCCTCAGCAGGCTGGAACACCAAGCGCAGTCACTCACACGTCCCTCGGCTGCTTAGACGCCTGAGTTTTGGAGATTCTTACCTGAGGAGGGTCAACGTCTTCACCGTGGCCAGAGGGTCCAAGTCTCCCTGTGCACAGTCACACAAACACTCATGTAACCTGGGCTCTAGGAGTTCTGGTGACTGCCACAGACGGTGAGTTATTCCAAGTCCACCGACGGTGCTCCGCTAGACCTGCTGCGGGTCGCTGACAGCAAGGCCTCCGCAGTTCCACAGTATTTTTCACTTGTAACTTGCATGTCATTTCATAACAATCAAGACATGATCATGATGACATACTAAATACTCATCTGACCAGGACCAAAACAATCAGAGTCCAGATGGGTCTGTGGTTCTGGGTTAACTCACCAGCTCCTGGATGTTGTTGTTGGTGAGGACCAGTTCTGTCAGACTGGGCAGGCACTGCTCCAGGTTCTCACCTACACGGCTACACAAACACACAGCAGCGTTACAAGCACGCGGCCACACAGATGCTCATACACACACAAGTAGTCTGACTGACATCCTAGTTTTTACACACGCCCACATCCAGGACATCTGGCTGGCTATCCAGTCGCTGCCACTCGCTACTTTGGTTAGTGACACAAAAGGTGACGCTGAGGCAGAAGGACATCTACGAGGAACCAGCTCCACCCTCCATTCTAGGGGTGGAGACGCTTCCGTCCAACTGATCCCCCTTGTTCTTGGACACTGGCACATATTAATGAATGAAGCTGTAACTATGACAACAGTGCATGTAAACCCACAACTCTACAGATTCTTCACCCAGGTCATCGGTCAATACTGCAGATGGGACTCACCAGATGCGATTGTTGTTCATCAGCAACGTCTTGAGTCTTCTGAGCAGAGGGAAGCCGTCCAGTTTCCTCACCTCGTTATCAGAGAAGTCAATGGTGTCAAATTGGTCCAGACTGGCGCCGAGGTTCTCAAGAACTGGGATTTTATATCCTGGAATATGGAACCACCCAAATCAGTCTCTGATTATTAACGTTGCTACCATCCTGCCCTCACATGTGGGAGTTGTAGTCAGGAGGACTCAGGAGGATGAGAGGGCATCTTGTTTTTGAGGGGGTCATGAACATGAAAAAAATTATTGATAAAACATGTCGACAATGAAGCGATGCTACAGAGATCCCAACCACGACAACACACACACACACACACACACACACACAAAGAAATGTCTCTCCACGTTTTCCTGAACGTGGCCTGTTTAACTCGGCGGCCTTCAACGAACTCGAGTTAGCTTGAATATCATCCACTCAACAAGCTAACGGTAGCTGAGCACAACATGAAAACAACTTTCTGAAACGAGTTTCCCTTGAGGCCCGTGTGAAGCCTGACTGGCGAGCCAACCACCGCTGACTAGCTACGTTGCTAAGGCGCTAGCTTGCTAACCAGCTAACTCAGTAGCCAGCCGTCGCTGAACTTCGTCTCACCTCGTAAATCAAGTTCTCGATCTCGGACCGGGTTCGTATATTGAGCCGCCTGCTCGATGAGCTCGGCAGATAGTTTCACCATGTTTCGTTGATTTGGCAACAGAACGACGAGCAGAACCGCGTACTGGAACCACACGCTTTGCCGCCGGTTAACAGGCTGCTGCTTCTTCTACGGGTTTATGGCGGAGGCAGTGGAGGTGCGCGGCAGCGCCTCCCAGTGTTTTGGACTGTTGTTTTAAAAAAGCGACAGGCCACCGTCGCACTACTTCTGCCTCTCATTTTTGAAATATTTGTGGCTGCGTTAACGCTTATGTTTATGGGTCTGGATTGAAAAGTTCAAATCACTACATTTGTACTGGTAAGTGAACAAAATATTCCGTTTAAACTGAGTAAGCATGCAGATTTTAGTTGTACAATATTTACACTATGGTTCACACGGACCGAGGACCCCCTCCCCCCCGCCCCCATCATGACAAAAACAACAACCCCCCCCAAAAACAACCTGGAATGCGAAGGGTTACATTTCTGTTTTGCTGTATGTTTGATCAACAGAGTCAAAATTAATTCTGAAAGTAAAAAAAAAAAAAAAATAGATGTTGTAAAAGATGTTTTAGAACTGGATTTTGAAAAGCATCTTTATTGTGTAGAAGAGTAGGAGTGAATGTGACTCTGGTTAACATCCATCCATCCATTGTCTTCCACTTATTCCTGTTTAGGGTCGCGGGGGGTGGAGCCTATCCCAGCATCTACGGGCGAGAGTCAGGGTTCACCCTGGACAGGTCGCCAGTCCATCGCAGGGCCAACATAGAGAGACGAACAACCATTCACACTCACATTCACACCTACGGTCAATTTAGAGAATCAATCAGCCTCGTCCCCAAATTGATGTCTTTGGACTGTGGAGGAAGCTGGAGTACCAGAGAGAACCCAGAAGGAACAGGGAGAACATGGAGACTCACACAGAAAGATCCCAGCTGGGACTCAAACCCAGAACCTTCTTGCTGTGAGGCCACAGTGCTGACCACTGTGCAGCCCTCTGGTTAACAACCCAGGTTTTTAAGACTCCACCACTCCACCATCCACCAGTCTGGTGTTTACTGGTGGATCTGATGTAGAACTGAACCTCCACCATCCACCAGTCTGGTGTTTACTGGTGGATCTGATGTAGAACTGAACCTCCACCATCCACCAGTCTGGTGTTTACTGGTGGATCTGATTAGAGCTGCAACTAATGAGTATTTTTGGAAATCAAGTATTCTGTAGATTATTTCTTCAAGTAATCAAGTACTCTAACGAATTATACTTTTTTGTTTTTAAACACATAAATCAATTTGTTGGTGTTCAAAACAACTCATCCGGCATCGCTTGGATGTGTCCGTCAGTCACAACAGTCCGGGTGACAAACACGTGCACGCACCTCATCGCTCTCTCTCTCTCGTTACGATATCATCACGTGAGGTTAATTAAACAAAGCCTCGAGGTAAAGAATTTGCCTCGATCATTTTTTGTACTCAAGGTACTCGGGTTACTTGAGTAATCGTTGCAGCCCTAGATTTGATGTAGAACTGAACCTCCACCATCCACCGGTCTGGTGTTTCCTGGTGGATCTGATGTAGAACTGAACCTCCACCATCCACCGGTCTGGTGTTTACTGGTGGGTCTGATGTAGAACTGAACCTCCAACATCCACCAGTCTGGTGTTATTGGTGGATTTGATGTAGAACTGAACCTCCACCATCCACTGGTCTGGTGTTTACTGGTGGATCTGATGTAGAACTGAACCTCCAACATCCACCGGTCTGGTGTTTACTGGTGGATCTGATGTAGAACTGAACCTTCACCATCCACCGGTCTGGTGTTTACTGGTGGATCTGATGTAGACCTGAACCTCCAACATCCACCGGTCTGGTGTTTACTGGTGGATCTGATGTAGAACTGAACCTCCACCATCCACCGGTCTGGTGTTTACTGGTGGATCTGATGTAGACCTGAACCTCCAACATCCACCGGTCTGGTGTTTACTGGTGGATCTGATGTAGAACTGAACCTCCAACATCCACCGGTCTGGTGTTTACTGGTGGATCTGATGTAGAACTGAACCTCCACCATCCACCGGTCTGGTGTTTACTGGTGGATCTGATGTTGAACTGAACCTCCACCATCCACCGGTCTGGTGTTTACTGGTGGATCTGATGTAGAACTGAACCTTCACCATCCACCGGTCTGGTGTTTACTGGTGGATCTGATGTAGAACTGAACCTCCACCATCCACCGGTCTGGTGTTTACTGGTGGATCTGATGTAGAACTGAACCTCCACCATCCACCAGTCTGGTGTTTACTGGTGGATCTGATGTAGAACTGAACCTCCACCATCCACCGGTCTGGTGTTTACTGGTGGATCTGATGTAGAACTGAACCTGCTGATATCTTCTGCTGCTGGGAACCTCACACCTGATCTCAGACATTTAACCAGAAACCCAACAACAAAACCCTTTCAATGGGTGTTAAGACTCATTCCATAAATCTTACAATGACAGGTACTAGAACAGTAAGTAGCATTTAAGCTCCCAAGTGTCAGAGGTCATGTTTGTCTGCTGGTCTCTCCAGGTTGAGAGAGTTGCTTGCCCTCATGCAGGAGTCCAGGTACTCAGTTGAAGGTCCATCTCTGGCCTCCTCGCCAGGCTTCGCTCCCATCCAGCACCCCTCCTGCTAGACAAACAGCATCGCCCTGGAGATACACACCGATAACAGCCCTCTCTCTCTCTCTCTCTCTCTCTCTCTCTCTCTCTCTCTCTCTCACACACACACACACACATACACACACACACACATACACACTCTTATCTGTTTCATCAGCCCAGGTCAAACATACTTGTGGCTTCTGTGGACCACTAACAGATAATCATCCGTCATGAGGTTGAAACTGTTTGGATTGCTGGTCTGATTAAAGCTAATTCAATATTTTACATGAAGCCAAACTCTGCTTGATTTGCAACACTTGGCTCAGCACCGGCTCAGCACCGGCTCAGCACCGGCTGCCTGCCTTACCAACTGATTGTTTGGTGTTTGTAAGTTCACTGTGGCAACAGTTGTTCTAAAGTGACAGACTCAACCCACCTGGGAGGGGGTGGCTCCTCGTAGCCTCCTCTGAAGTGGGTCGTAATCACCACAATCAAGTGTACTGCTTATTACAAGTTAGAAGGTATATTTCAAAACACTCACTACTTGACTCCAAAGAACTTAATTCAACATTGAATACCCATTTACAGGTAGAACAAGCAGGAAACTTCACACACTTCAAAAACCATAAACCTCATGTTTGTTTTCATCATCAAAGTATTAAGTATGACAAATCCCACATTGTTCCTGTAACAGATCTTGACCTTTGACCATCAAAATCTTTCCGCTTCATCTCCGAGTCCCTCTGAAGGTTTGATGACATTCCTCGAGGCGTCTTGGGACACGGGAATGGGACGGACACTGGGTGTTTTCCTGGGAAGAAGACCGAGACCTCGTGTTGACCTGCAGGGATGAAGATGCTGAATGTCTGTCACCGTGTGGGTGGGTAAGAGCTGGTGGGAGGGTCCATCCTGCTGGGGGTCCATGTGGCATCTCTCCTACTTTGCCAGACTACACTTTCTGAGGCGCACCAGGTTGAGGGGTCAGGTCTAAGCGAGGCTTTTGAGAGTCGTCTTCAGGAGGATGAAGCATTTTCTGCTGATGGCGGTGCAAGTGGACAAGGCTGAGAAGACAAGTAGCTGAAATGGGTTTCCTGAGGTGGAGGCTGGAGTCTCCCCAAGGAGAAGGTGAGAAGTCCCCTCATCAGTGAGGCACTCATGGTGGAGCCTCTGCCACTCGGGGCCAGTTGAGGGGGTTTGAACATCTAAGCCTGGATGCTACCTGGGTGCCTCCTTGGGGACGTGGTCCAGGTACGGCAGTCTGAGGACCAGGTGGAGGTTCTTTGCCTCCATGCTGGGCTGGGAACACCTCAGGATCCCTCAGACTGAGCTGGTCAATGTCACCAGGGAATAGGAAGTTTGGGGTTCCCTGCTAGAACTTCATGACCTCTCCAGGTGTTCCTGTCCTTCCCATGGTGCAATTACAAGAATGAGATGGACCAACAAGCAGCAAACGTAACGCTGCCGGCCCACCGCTGCTGCTGGAGTGGTGGCATCCAAATCTGGATTCATCAGCACTGTCAGATCAACAAGTTTTCTTCCTCCAGTTCTCCAGGTCCCGACCCGGCTGGATGTGGGTCTGAAGCCTGAATGAGTATTAAAGAAAGAGCCTTTCTTCCGGAGCAAACCTGCTCAGCCCTTAGAAGGCAGAAATCAAGCAAATGTGACCTGTGAGGCACTCAAACTGATCTGGGCTTGTCAAGAAAGAAACCAGCGGATGAGTCATATCTCATATTAACCCGTTAACGTTGTTCATGATAAGTCTGAATGATACAAATGGGAGTAACCACTGAAATTTCTTACTAAGTAAACATGATTTATGGCTTCCAACTTTATTTTCATCGTATCAAATATTTGCTGTGTAACTTTGATTTGATTTAAAAAATAAACAAAAAGCAAAGAGTCCGGGTAAAACCGCAGGTGAAGTTTTGTTGTCTGTTCCCAAAGCGCAGAGGTCTTGGCCCAGTTATCACTGTTGGCTGAGGGAGGAGTTCAAACACACTTGGCTTCAATGTTGTCACGTCTCAGCTTGACTCAGAAAATCTCAATATTGTGCAACGAGTCAGTGAAGACGCCAAAGTTGGGCTCAACTCGAGTCTTCAGGTGTGGCCGCTAGGACGAGATAGAAGCAACCAACCAGGGGGGAAACGCTTTCTGGATCGTTCCCTGAGGTCGGCGGTCGGCAGCGATAGGCCGCGAACACATGAGAGCAGGATCACATTTTAAATTCCAAAGGCTTCCATTTATGTGTTGCTACAAATTTGAGGACATTTGCATTCAGGCTGGAACAACTTGTGCAGCCGATCACATCAGAACTCCATTCAGAAAACTCACATTTTTTAAAAGTTGTTTGCCAGACAGTTCAGGCAGCTGAGATGGGGGGAGAACCAGGATGCAGACGATTCTTTGAAACCTTTGTTGGGTCCAGACTGAGACGCTTCTGCAGACATCAGAATCAGATTTCAGGCCATGAAAAATGACTGATCTGTTTGGTTATTTGTACAGGACAGGAACAGGAGAAGTTTGGCACTCGTCCTTTGATATCATTAAAGTTGAGTTCCAGGTTTGAAACAAAGAGCAGCAACCATAACGACACACGGACGAAAGACAACGGAGCGATGACACCAGACATTCACCCGCAATTCTCCTGTCACCGCGTGTCGTCTGACGGGCGCTCCGACCTCTGGCATCAAGGTTCCCCTTCCAGACTGACCAGAAACCCCAGCGTGTTCCTGCCTGAGAGCAGCTGGCTCTTTTCGTAGCCTACCTTTTTGTCAACTGAACATTTTTAAGACTGTCCTTAGACGGTGGTGACAAACAGTGGCTGAGAGGAGGGTGAAGGATGAATTCTGTGCAATCCTGGAAAATCCCTCTCACCCTCTGAATGATCAGCTGTGGCAGATGGGCAGCTCTTCAGGCCCCCCCACCTTAAAAATGACATAAAATAATAGCTGCAAATATTAAATATAAAATGTAAAAATAAAACAAAATGTGTTGCACTTCCTAATGACACGAGCATCTCTTTCTCCTCTGCAAGGAAAAAGTTCCATCACAACTTAGATCCCACAAACATGAGAACAGGGGTCAAAGGGCAAATCCCCAACACACACAGACATCTACCCCTTGTGAATAAAATAATGTTTGTAAAACACAACTTTCTAATGACGCCATTATCTTTTTTCCTCTGCATCAGAGTAGCTTCAAGAAACCGGAGGATATTTTCGATGGCAAATATGGAGGCCTACTTCATATCACTTTCATCCTTTTCCCTTTCAGTTGTGGGCTTTGTGTATTTACTGTCTTACTTTTAACAATAAAAAATGGATAAATGTGCATAGAAAGCAGTTGTATTGGAGCTCAGGGTTGCTTGTTCACACTCTGCTCCAGCAGCTCACCTGCTCCTTCCCCGATGACAGGAGCGATCCCCTCATCTCAGCTGGCTCCCGGCTCTGCTTCTGACTCTAAATCACGTTTTTAAAAAAGTCGTAATTCTCAGCACAAATCTCCCCTCCTAACAAAGCCTTCCGGTCAACTCAGGTCAGTTCCATTCATGTAGACCTGAATCATCCAGCGTCTTAGGACACTTTTCATCAAGTCAAGTCAGGTTTATCAGTGTGTCACCAAACCCCAACCAAAGTTCTGTCCTGACTCTGTCCAAGTAGAGCAGGTCCAGCACCTCCCTCCTTCAATGAACCTCCACCCAACAATTCTCCATCAGCAGCACATCCTGCAACAGCAGCCACCAGAACCTTCCTTTACCAGCAGGAAGGTGGAGCAGATCCAGGATCAGTGGGGACGGAGAGAGAGCAGGAGAGCAGGACAGAGATGAAGACAGAGAATGGAGGAGGACAGAGAGACAGAAGGAGAGAGAGGGACAGAGATAAAGAGAGAGAGAAAGGAGGAGAGACTGATGGACAGAGACAAAGAGAGAGAATGGAGGAAGACAGAGAGACAGAAGGAAAGAGAGGGACAGAGATAAAGAGGGAGAGAAAGGAGGAGAGACTGATGGACAGAGACAAAGACAGAATGAAGGAAGACAGAGAGACAGAAGGAAAGAGAGGGACAGAGATAAAGAGGGAGAGAAAGGAGGAGAGACTGATGGACAGAGACAAAGACAGAGAATGGAGGAAGACAGAGAGACAGAAGGAAAGAGAGGGACAGAGATAAAGAGGGAGAGAAAGGAGGAGAGACTGATGGACAGAGACAAAGACAGAATGAAGGAAGACAGAGAGACAGAAGGAAAGAGAGGGACAGAGATAAAGAGAGAGAGAAAGGAGGAGAGACTGATGGACAGACGGGGACGTGAGCAGGTGGAGCTACGGGTGACAGCTGGAGCCTCTTCAGGTCTGGAGCCTCCTCCAGCAGCACCAGGATCTGGGATGAGGGGAGAAGAAGAGGGGTTAGTAACACGTCTGAGGACAGGAGGAGGAGAGAGAAGCCCAGTGCATCATGGGAGATCCCAGCAGTCTGAGTCTATAGCAGCAGATCTAAGGGTCAGCCTAAGCAGTCCTGACTATAAGCCTGATCAACAAGGAGGTCTTAAGTCTGCTCTTAAACCTAGAGAGGGGGTCTGGGTCCTGGACTGAAACTGGGAGACGGTTCCACAGGAGGGGAGCCTGATAGCTGAAGGCTCTGGCTCCATTCTACTGTTAGAACTCTAGGAACCAGCAGGAACCCTGCATCCTGGGAGTGAAGGGTTCTAGCTGGATCATAGGGGACTAGGAGCTCTGTCAGGGATGAAGGAGCCTGACTGTTGAGGACTTTGATGGTAGAAGAAGAATTTTAAATTCTGTTCTGGATCTGACAGGGAGCCATGCAGAGAAGCAGTCCAGGAGAGACCTGGTCTCTGCTACCAGTTCTAGTCAACACGTGGCAGCAGCGTTCTGGACCAGCTGGAGAGTCTTTAGGGACCTGTTAGTCCAGCCTGGTAGGAGGGAGGTGCAGAGCAGGTCACCACCACACTGGTCAGGGTATTAACTCTAGCAATATTCAGCCCTGCCCTCTCTGGACCTGTGGGCTCATGGCTGCTGCTTGGTGCTGGACCTGCTTCTCACTCTGAGGGGCGACGAGACAAAGTTTCCCAGTTATGTGACGTCACCGTTATTGAAATGATGCAAGGTTGTGTTACGCGCCACAACGCCACACAACTCATTGTCTTGATCATGAATGAACTTGAACGGTGGTTTGCAGGCAGAGTTCAACACCTGCCTCACCGCTCCATCGTCCTCACCGGTGGTTGAAACCGCGAGCTCCTTTCAGTCAACGAGCTGCCAGTTCTGGCTCTTTCGTAGTCATTCTCGCCTTCTCCGCACCACCTTTGCTCTTCCTGTCGTCCATCTTTCAAACACCACTGACAGAGGGCACGGACGTGTCACGTCAGGGTGCGTCTGCAAAACAAAAAAGGAAAGAAAAAGAAAATTAAATATCAAATTTTTTGCCGGACCAGATGTGCGTGCCAAATTTCAGCAAATTTCATGCATGTTCAGGGGGTCAAATTAAGGTTTAAAGTGGCGGGGAAGAAAGAAAGAAAAATAATAATAAAAAAAACTTTACAATTTCAGATATAATTTTTGCCACCATAGGTTTCAATGGGGGACCTCACCCCCCTGTCCCCCCCCGGACCCCCCTGTGATGTTTTTAGAGGCCTGTGATGCTCCTAAGTGTGTTTTTACTGCTTTTAGCGCTGACTTCGTGTCTCTCTGACTTCGAAACATAATAGGGTCTTCGCCCAGAAGTACCTTCTGGCTCAGGCCCTAAAAAGAGAGCTGCCAGTGGAGGCAGAGACAGCCCAGGGACAGTGGCAGCAGCATCGTGGTGCACCCCCCCCCCCCCCAAAAAAACGAATTGAACACCGGCCCTCGCGGTCAGACCGGTCACCAGGAGTCGTCCCGCCCCTCTCGACTGGCCACTCCGGGTCTGGGTGACGTGGGTGACGTGGGTGACATTGGTAGATGAGTCTGCTCGTAGGGCCGTCGCTGTGAGTAAAGAGTTCTGACACCTGGGTCTCCATCCTCAGACTCCTCTTATCAAACTCCGCCCACCACAACAGCAGCATTCTAATCTCCCCGATGGAGACTAGAAATCTCACCTTCAACGTCTCAGTCCATCAACTCTCACTTGATGCTGAACTGGGATTGAATTCGTCAGGTTTGGTGTCAGAATGGTTGAACAGTTCAATCAGCTCTCGTGCTCACCTGAGAAAGAGGATGGAAATCTGAATGTCAGGTAGAAACACACGCGCACTTCCTCTGACGTGTATTTGGAGGGGCGTTGTGGGTGTGGTCATAGAGCCTCCCATGAAACAGCCGGATTCCAACAGCAAGAAACAATCGCTGATTAATGCTGGCGTGTATGACCGAGCTCCACCCACAGCCACACCCACCCTGAGTCTCATGACGGTAAAACAATACTGATGGTGGTGTAATGAGCGCAGGAGAAATCAAGCATTCTTTACTTTCCATTCATGTTGAGTCACAGGTCAGTTTTGCTTTTGTTTAAGACGACAATCTGTGATAAGAACACAAAAGGTGACATGACCAAGGCTCAGGGTGTGAACACACCCACAACGCCTCCAACCCTGCGACTCCAGTCCACGGAAGAACAAGAAAAGCAAACAAAAACAAGCAGCTCTCCCCTCAACGGGAGCAGCAGCCTTCGTGTCTGGAGAGTGACATCAAGACAAGTGAAATCATTTTTACAAGAAATGACAAAGAGAAACCCGTCTTCATGGCGTCACTCATCACGCTGCCAGCTCAAGAAACTCAACAGCGACTGGAAACAGAGAGATCAGACCAACACGGCTGCCCCTGCACACGACAACAGGGACACGGTAGCCTGCTCTCACGAGTTCAGATGGAGCTCAGAGTATATTGAGAGAGGAGCAAACCATAAAGAAGTCCTCCTACCCCCCCCCCCCCCAGCCATGTCCCCACACGACGTTTCCCCTCCTTAAAACTCGGTTTATGTTGAGGTCCGGGAGAACTGGTGCACGAGGGGTGTGAAGGTGGCGAACACAGGAGGAAATATTTCATTCAGGTTCAGACGAGACTTAGAAAAAGAAACCAGGACAAGTGTCAGGACCAAAGGGACCCGGGGTGAGGAAACAGGGTGGGGCTGAAGTTTACATACCACACCAGCAGGCAAAATGATAAAAACCATTATTAGGAAAATAAGATTGCACATAAACCGATTAAGATCTTGAAAAATAGTTCCAAGTCCTAAAAAGCCCAGAGGAAGCGTGACAGTTGAGGGGTGAAAGTTCCATCGTGACGTTCCTTTAAGTGTCCTGGTGCAACGTCTTGAGTGGTGACCCGGGTCAGAAGGCGTTCCAGGTGTAATCATCAGACAGCCTGGTGACCCAGTCAGGTGTGATCGGCCCCTGACTCATGTCTGTGTGGGTCACTCATCCACAGGTCCCACCTCCAGGTCCACAGCCACGATGAGGACCTGAATGGTCTCAGTGGCTCTTGGACTAAACAGCCCTGCAGGCTGGTGAACTGGTTCATCGTCTCTTGATCTGAGTTCTGGATTTGCAGTAAAGGACTTTTTATAGGACAGAACCCAGCATGTTGATTTTAAACACAGGTGTCCCCCAAGGCTGCGTTTTATCTCCCGTTTTATTTCCAGTCTACACAAACAACATTACCTGCAGATCCCAGGGCCTGGTGGCCCCCATCAGGGACGTCGGCTCCCTCTCTGCCTACCAGGAACTGGTGAGGGAAGCTCCTTCGACCCTGACCACACACCAAGGAGCTGTGCTGGGGGGGGAGCACACATCCAATTCCCTCCACCCCTGATAGAAAGATAGATGGATAGAGTGATAGATAGATAGATAGATACATAGATGATAGATTGATAGATAGATAGATAGATGATAGATGGATAGATAGATGGATAGATAGATGATAGATTGATAGATAGATGATTGATGATAGAGTGATAGATAGATAGATGATAGATAGATGATAGATAGATGATAGATGGATAGATAGATAGATGATAGATAGATGGATAGATAGATAGAGAGATGATAGATAGATAGATAGATAGATGATAGATAGATAGAGAGATGATAGATAGAGAGATAGAGAGATGATAGATAGATAGATGATAGATAGAGTGATAGATAGATAGATAGATAGATGATAGATAGATGATTGATAGATGGATAGATAGATAGATGATAGATAGATGATAGATGGATAGATAGATGATAGATAGAGAGACAGAGAGATGATAGATAGAGAGATAGATGATAGATAGATAGAGAGATAGAAAGATAGATAGATAGATAGATAGATAGATAGATAGATAGATAGATAGATAGATTTGGTAGATAGATAGAGTGATAGATAGATAGATAGATAGATAGATAGATGATAGATAGATGATAGATAGATAGATAGATAGATAGATGATAGATAGATGATAGATAGATAGAGAGATGATAGATAGAGAGATAGAGAGATGATAGATAGAGAGATAGATGATAGATAGATAGAGAGATAGAAAGATAGATAGATAGATAGATAGATAGATGATAGATAGATGATAGATAGATAGATAGATAGATAGATGATAGATAGATGATAGATAGAGAGACAGAGAGATGATAGATAGAGAGATAGATGATAGATAGATAGAGAGATAGAAAGATAGATAGATAGATAGATAGATAGATAGATAGATTTGGTAGATAGATAGAGTGATAGATAGATAGATAGATAGATAGATAGATAGATGA
>NC_141321.1:34953926-34956426 GCF_037954235.1 Aulostomus chinensis | reverse complement strand
CTGGTGTGTCCAGCAGGAATCCTCCTCCTCCTCATCATCAGTAGCAGCAGTCTCTCTTCTAGTCCTCAACAATCGTTTGGTTCTGTTGACCCAAGTTCCAATGGAGCTTTGGAGGTGCTGCGTCAAATCACTGCGCCCAGTCAGGAAAGTAGTTCCGGCAACGTGTCTGATTCTACCACTACAATGTCTCCTCATTTTAAACTGGTATTCATCACCAAGGTTACAATCCTCCTGATATTAATGCAGGCAGAGGCGGAGCTACGCTAACACTTCCCACCCACTACCAGTCATTGTGCTAAGCTAACTAGCAGTCAGCTAAACCCAGTTTTCCTTTGGCTGAAATCTAATGTAGTTTTCTTGTTGCAGAGTTGTCCCACCAGTGAGTCAAGCTGGACTGCACATTGAGAAGACTCCCACCTACATCAGAGTCAAAGCGAAGCTCGGACTGATGGCCATCTGGAACGGGGAGGATTCTTTACTGGTACGACCACAGTTGCAGAGGATCGCCAGCTATCTTCAACATTGTTAGGCTACAACTGTCAGAGCTTTAAATGAAACATTTCATCTGACTACTACAGGGGTCCTCAACATGGGGTCCTTCCACATCCTCCTACAAAGCTAAATGAGGAGTAGTTGTCTTGATTTGTCTGTGAAAAGTTTCTGAACTTAAGTCTTTCACAAACTTTTCAACACATTGTCTGTAATTTTAATGATCAAGACCCTGGTTCTTCTTCCATTGAAAAAAAGTGAAATTCTTGAAGAATTGGCAACAACAAAACACAATAAATTAGAAGAAAATGCCCACAATCTAACAAAATGTTATTCTTTATAAATGAACAGTTTTGACAGTCAGACAGGTTCTGCCATTTCTTGTGTTTAAATGCTATTTAAAATATCATTTCTAAATAAAAGTGTCCCTTTTATGTTTTATTTATTTTGTTCTTGTTCTTGTTGTTGTTGCAACAAATGTCAGTAGGGAGGAAGGGACACAACCGAGCTGTTGCAGCAACTCTTTGATACTTTAGCAGTCAGAAGGAAAACTTCCAACTGACAAACAAACTGTGCTGGAGGTTGTAGCTAAAATGTTTGTCTCCACAGGTGGAACTCGACCTTAAGTACAGGAATCAAACCTGTGGCCTCTGCGGAGACTTCAATGGAGCCCCTCTCCACAATGAGTTCTACAGCCACGGTACACTTTGACCCTCTTTAAGAGCGACTCAGTGTGATCGTGGCCATAGAACTGAACGGTTCTTCTCTGGTGTTCTCAGGTGTGATAATCAGCCCTGAGGACTTCGGTAACTTCTGGAAAATGGACGGTCCAACTGAGAGCTGCAGCGACGTCACGCAGAAGTCCAAGCAAAGCTGCAATGACCTGGTGAAGCATCACATTCAACAACATCACCTTTACACCTGAGCCAGACGTCCATTCTGATTCATAGAGGGTCTGGTCTAGAGGACTACATGCCTCCTGGAGCCCATACATAGCCCGATTTATTTTTCACCCCCGTCAAGGAGCTAATGTGATTGGTCCCGTTTGTCCTTTAGACTGGAGTTTGCCTTGGCGGAGGTGCTGCATGTGCTTCTTGAGTGCCCTCCACTTTATATTCCGTGTTCTATCTGAAATTTCAACAACACAAGACGGTCAGGATCCCTAAGACACTGTTGGGATGTGAAACCTCTTATTTGGAAGGCAGTGATTGCTTGGGGACACAACTTTTGTCCCTCCTTTCACATGTTGATCCAACTAACTGCTTGACGTGGCTTGAGTGATATCTTCCAAAAACCTTTATTACACGTTCACATCAAAAACTCTCCCAAGTCAGCATTAGTATCAAATACACAGGACGCCATTGAAGGATCACCATCTTGTGAGTATTTTAAAGCTTCACTGGAGTCTGCGGCGGCTCAGACGTCAAAGCAGGAAGCTTCTGATTTATTTCTGCTCTGATGGAATCCCATTCATGTTAAAGCTATGTAGTGTGGCATTTGTCACCATTTTCTGGCAGTGACTGTTATTACACACACCTGCATGTTAATCCAGCTGTGAATAAATCAATTTCAGCATCACAACATTCCCCTGAAACGTCTAGTTAAACAATCACAAACTCCATCAGCTGTGAAACTCAGTACAGATCAGAAACTCAGAGTTTTCGGTTTCAGAACCGTGGTCGCGCTCAGTTAAGCGTGTGAACCACAACTAGAAAGAGCCAACATCGAATGAGCCCAAATACTAAAACTCAACATGGCAACCACTGACAAAAAGAGATCCGCAGACTGAAGCCCTCAGGAATTAGAAAGCTTGATGGGTAGAAACAGCAGGTATGTACTTATTTTTGCAACGCTTGTGCGATCTCGCGGGTGAAACTGAACTCAGAAGCAACTTGAAATGTCATGAGTCATGTTTACAGCAAGATTGAACAAAGTAAATTTCATAAAGTGGTGATTTAAATGAGCAGTAGCTTTGATGTTGGTGGCACGAGGACAGGGAAGAGCTGCCAGC
>NC_141321.1:34826426-34948926 GCF_037954235.1 Aulostomus chinensis | reverse complement strand
CTCCTCCTTCTACATCTTTGTTCAGACGTCGGTTGGTTTTGTGTTGGAGGTGCAGCTGAAGCCCATCATGCAGCTCTACATGACCGTTACCAGAGATTATCAGGCCCAGACCTGTGGTAGGTCCTCCCTCGTGATCCATCTGGGCTGTGTTCACACACACACACATACACACACACACACACACACACACACACACACACACACACACACACACACACACACACACACGGCCATCACAGTAGAGAACGATTCCCCGAGTCTGCAAGAAGAGAAACTCTCTTTCATTTAGTCTCAGCTGACGTCACTGCCGTGCTGGCATCCGTCTGCAGGTCTGTGCGGCAACTTCAACAACAACCAGGCCGATGACTTCCTCAAGCTCAGTGGCGTTCCGGACGCCACGGCAGCAGGTTTTGTCAACAGCTGGAGGACTCGCGCTGGCTGTGCTGATGTGAAGAGCAACTTTGAGAACCCCTGCAGTCTCAGTCTGGAGAACGGTAGGTCTGGCTGATGTGGACTCACTCTCCGCTCTGACCTCTCCATAATGACTCATCCTGGTGTTTCATTGGCAGAGAAATACGCCAGGCACTGGTGCTCCATGTTGAGTGACCCTCAGGGAGTATTCGCCGCCTGTCACGCCGAGATCAGCCCTGACACCTACAAAGAAGTGAGTCCCACAGCTGCCAGGCTACTGCTGGCACTCAGACTGGGGGTTCCTGCTAGATGGCAGCTGACGTGAGAGCTGTGCAGTGTTGGGTGGCATCGCCCAGTCAGGAACTTGTGTGCCGCAGCCATTTGTCCTTGTACTGCACCCGTAGAAGCTGATGTCTGTCCAGATTGAGGTGCATGCATACCTCTCATCATGAACCAGGACGTTCCTTCTGCGAATGCACCAGCTACTGCTACTACTCCGAGGAGTACAGAGTTACGTTTTTATCTTAACTGTGTGACCAAAAGTCAGTCGTGACCTTTCACCACCGCTGTTTTCACGTTCGTCCACGATCACCAAGTTAAAGCAAATTTTGAAGAAATGTGCTCCTGAGATGTGGTGTCAACTAAAATGGGATGAAGCAACAGGAAATCCAGAAATCCAGCACAGGAGCCACAGTTGCATAAATTAAATGTATTGATGAAAATCCAGAACTTTCTTTTCAGTAGTAAAGGTTTTTTCCCTCCAGTTTACAAGTTTCTTTGGTGAGTTTACCCTGCTGCCATCTCCCTGCAGAACTGCATGTATGACAGCTGTAACTGTGAGAAGAGCGAGGACTGCATGTGTGCTGCCGTCTCCTCGTACGTCCACGCTTGTGCAGCTGCAGGGATCCAGATCAGCGACTGGAGGAAGTCAATTTGTGGTGAGTTGTGACGAGATCCCATACAGCAGCAGGTCCAGCATCTGGATGGATCAGCACTCATCAGCTGATCCTCATGAATCATTCAGAAAGTCAGTGCTTACTATCGAGCACGTTCATGTTGGTGTAAAGGAGAATGGCAGTTGCGCTATAGTTTTGTAGGAAGGAGTTGGGTTGTCATTATTTAACATCTGGTTGTTTCATCTCCAAGACAGTTGGAACAATGTCTGTGCTTATTAAGATATTATGTCCTTCAATGGAACACTCCCATTGCCTTCTGGTGGAGGGAACCATGGAGAGGGGGATTAGTGAGCCTCTTGGACCGAGGCAAACACAACACAACAGAAATACTGGACTTGTGAAAAATCTTTGTTTCACTGGAGTGGAGTCGCTCCCTGTCTGAAAAAAAATACAGGTTGAAGGCACTTAAGAGTTTTACATGTTCTTGAGCCTCGTATGTCATCTGCCACTGTGGTTCTGCTTTCCTCAGGAAAGTTTGCCTCTTCCTGCCCCAGCAGCACCATCTACGCCTACAGCATCACATCCAGCAGTCGTAGCTGCCGGTGCATAGGCGCCACCGACCTCAGTTGTCACTATTCCTTCCCGCCCATCGACGGTTGTGTCTGTGCTGAGGGAACCTACCAGGATGACTCTGGGAACTGTGTTCCAGCCAAAGCTTGTCCCTGTTATGACAAAGGCTCAGTGGTGCCTCCTGGTCAGGTGGTCAACAAGGACGGAGTCATGTGGTACATTTATAATATAATTCAGTCATTACTACCAATATTTAAAGGCCCTTAACACGAAACATTTTCGAAACAATAGAATGCTGGAGGTGGGAGCATGTCAGACAACAACAACTTTAAATATTTCAAATTGAAGGAGTATGAAATATAACCTTTACCTTTTTTGTGAAAAATATCAAACCTTTTGAATATGTGACATAATGGATGTACATTAAGGTGTTGTTGTTGTTTTTTTACATTTTCTTCCTCTAGCACCTGTAAGGAGGGCAAACTCAGCTGCATTGGAGAAATTGTTGAACCTCAAAGTAAGTTACACAACAGAAGCACCTGAAAACCTGTAACGACTCAGCTCGCCTGTAACGACTCAGCTCACCTGTAACGACTCAGCTCGCCTGTAACGACTCAGCTCGCCTGTAACGACTCAGCTCGCCTGTACAAACTCACGTTTTCCTCGTTCAGTGGTTGAAGGATACAGATGCAGTACTAAGCTGATCCAAACACATCAAAACTCAAAGTGAACTGCGACTTATAGCTTTTGTAGCTGTGTAAGTTGTGTTACACTTTACAAAGAGGTTACATGAGTAACAGCTGCTTCATGCTTCACATTTTCTCAGCATAATGAAGTATCTGTTATCTATTGTAGACTGGGGAACCCCGACCTCCCCAGTTATTCTGTCCTTCTTGGCTGTAGCTTTTATAATGAACATGAACCCGTTTAGTAAAGTATAACGAGACACATGACCAGCATTAACAAACTCTTACTGACGTTCCCTTCTTGTAAAATGTTACCACATTTTCCTGGCAACAGTTTCTCTACTCTGTGAATGGAGAGTCCCCCCCCCCCCCTCTTTAGGAATCCCTGGCTGATTGTAAGATTTACCCTTAACAGTTCCAACAATAAATATTATAATCAACATTGAATTGTTTAATGCTGTGATGATGTTAAATTAGTGAAGGACAGAGTAAAGATACATGAGTCACATGTTCTCTCGGCAGCCTGTTCTCCTCCCCTGGCATTCTTCAACTGCTCTGCTAACGGTCCATCTGCTAAAGGAACTGAGTGTGAGAAGAGCTGCGACACATTAGAGATGACCTGTGTGAGTCGCTGTTTCACAACATCAAGGATGCTTCACATTCACGCATGGATGATTCATTTACATTGAGTGCAAAATACATCTGGATGAACTTTGACCTCCAGGTGAGCTCAGACTGCATTTCCGGATGTATGTGCCCATCTGGGACGGTATCTGACAGTAAAGGAGGCTGCATCAAGCCAGAGGCCTGTCCCTGCATCCACAATGGCATCTCCTACCAGCCTGGAGGGACCGTGAAGGTGGACTGCAACACCTGGTGGGTGAATCACATCGGGAATGACATGCTTGACCAGCACTAACCCACTAACCAGTAACCAGCTTTATACTCGTTATCAACAACCAACCACCAGGAAGGAAAATGCATCATAAAATAGCAGATTTTAAGTAAGCAACTCTGACTGAAGCCATTACCCAGCACCTGATTCCTGACTGCTTCAATGCCATGACAATAATGACACGTAGCCGGAACTACTTTCCTGACTGGGCGCAGTGATTTGACACAGCACCTCCAAAGCTCCATTGAAACTTGGGTCAACCGAACCAAACATTTGTTGAGGACTAGAAGATTAAAGTAGATTCAGTTTTATAGTCAATCATTTTGATCCAAAACAAGATATAAAATTGAAAAATACTGGGCACTTCCTTTAAAGCTGTTGATCATCCCCAGCCGCTATGCTAATGAGCTAACTCATATTTCTGTCCAGTGTTTGTAAAGGAAGGCATTGGCAGTGTGAGTCCAATGAGTGTGACAGGACCTGCTCGGTGTACGGCGACGGACACTACATGACTTTTGATCAGAAGCGCTTCACCTTCGATGGCAGCTGTGAATACATACTTGTTCAGGTATGAGAGCTCAAAAACTCCTGGTGAACATTTTATTATTAATGATGCTGTCCAAAAACAAGCTCATCATCAACACTCTGTCCACTGGTACCCAACATCAACACGCGAAGAGTCCAGGGTGCTACTAACATGATTATTTTCTTGTGTGTGTGTTCCTGTGGTAAGGACTTCTGTGGCAGTGCTCAGAGGAATGGAACCTTCAGAGTTCTTACTGAGAATGTTCCTTGCGGAACCACAGGAGCCACCTGCTCCAAGGCTATCAGAGTCTTCCTGGAGGTAAACCGTCAAGATGACAAACCGCATTTCTGTCTCAATTAAGAAACGGCTAACCCAAAGCTAAAATCCAAGATGGGAGCATGCTCATGTCCTGCATGTTTTAAATTGAAAATAGTTTTGCAAACTACAATCAAAGGTGACTGGACTTACTGGCGTTTTATGACTTCAGATCTTATTTTCACAATCTCTCTTCAAAAGCTCCTCAACGATTCAGCTGAACTATTCGTAAAAATTTGTGGTGGCATAAAGTGAAACTCTGAAAGCAAGGAAACTGTGTTTTGTGGAGAGGACAAACAAGACTGTTAGTCACAATTATATGGGTGCCAAAAGAGGCGTGGCACTCAACTGTCATGCGCTGATTTTGACCATATTTTCCAATTTAAAGGTCAAAGATAAATTTGACCTTGACATCCCGATGCGTTGGCTGTTATTCAGCATCATCTTGGGAGCAGGAGGAATACATTTAACTGCTTTATCATCAAATTTTATCGGCGTTTAGCTCATTAAAACTGGACGACAAGTGCAACTTGAAAGACTGAACAAGGCAAACAACATTCTACTTTTCTTTACTTCCCAGTCAGTCAATTAAATATATGCAACGTTCTTTTGTTAAGGATACAGAACTGATTCTAACAGAGGAAAACTACCGACTGGTGTCAAGTGGCAAAGGAGAGACCGTTCCGTTCCGCTACAGCACAATGGGCATCTACTTGGTTGTCGAAGCAAACAATGGACTCATTCTTATGTGGGACAGAAAAACCAGCCTGTTCATCAAGCTCAGCTCGAAATATAAGGTAAAGTTTCAAAATGTGGAGGAAGAGTTTGACAATAAATCTTGTGTTTGTAAGTTGTCACAGATTTTATGACTGAATTGTCTTCACTCTTGGTTCACTTTGTCATCAATCAATGTTTCTCTTTGCCTTCTTTACCACCTCAATTAGAGCAACTACCATTAGGAAGTTATCTTAACATCAGGGATGAGGGATTTTGTAGTCTAACAGAAATTTAAGAGGTCAAGGATGGGGTGTGTTTGTAGTCCAAGAGGAAGTGCTCATCTCCTGGTTCCTCTACCAACAGGAAGTGGTCTCCTTGTTCCTCCCAGCAGCCAATAGGATCGCTCCATGTGATTGTGGTGATTGAATCAGTAAATCAGCTCTGGTGAACAAAAGTTGATGATCTTGCAGGTTCAGTTCATCAAGATCATCTTCACTAATGAACCCTCTGATGATGCTGGAAGCCTGGATGCTACGGTTAGCAGTGCTAAGCTAACGGTAGCCTATGGAGGAGCTACACCAGAGTCACATGACCTCAAGGTCACCACCACTAAGCTTCAGGCTTCTTGTGTTTCCCCTGATGACCTTTAATGACCTCCATGACCTCTGTAGGCTCCTCGAGACTCTTGTTAGCAACCCAGGTTTTTAAGACTCCACCACTCCAACATCCACCAGTCTGGTGTTTACTGGTGGATCTGATGTAAAACTGAACCTCCACCATCCACCAGTCTGGTGTTTACTGGTGGATCTGATGTAGAACTGAACCTCCACCATCCACCAGTCTGGTGTTTACTGCTGGATCTGATGTAGAACTGAACCTCCACCATCCACCAGTCTGGTGTGTACTGGTGGATCTGATGTAGAACTGAACCTCCACCATCCACCGGTCTGGTGTTTACTGGTGGATCTGATGTAGAACTGAACCTGCTGGTATCTTCGGCTGCTGGAAACCTCACACCTGATTTTAATAACTGGGAGATGAGGGAACTGGGCACTCAACCATGAGAACTTATTTCTGGGTTTTAGGATTCTGCTTTTCCAGAGTTACTATGTTTAGTCCACTGCCAGTCCATTACCTGGTAAGTGTTGTATAAGTGCATAATGCCCAGTGATGCAGTAGCAGACAGGAAGTATTGTAAATGCTGATATCATCATTGTCTAGTAACCATTAGGTCATGTTAAGATTTACTACATAATGATAAGTTAAAGCAAATTTAACACGACTTTGACTGAAATGTTCAGACCCCATGTACCCAGATTTGCATTGATATGTATGTCTAACATCTCCCTAATCTAATGTCTGTCTGTGTTTCCAGGGTCAGGTGTGTGGCTTGTGTGGTAACTATGACAACAACGCCAACAATGACCTCACTACACGGAGCCGTGCTGTGGTAGTCAGTCCATTGGTGTTTGGGAACAGCTGGAAGGATTCACCAAGTTGCCCCAATACTCCGGGAACCTTCAGCCCCTGCACGGCCAACCCTTACCGACAGTCCTGGGCTCACAAACAGTGCAGCATCCTGCACAGCGACGTCTTCGCGGCGTGCCACTCCACAGTAGGTCGCTGTTGAAGTCAAATTCGAGTTTGCCTTCTGTCTTTAGCCTGCAATCTGCAATGATGATGTCACCGTTCTTCCATCAAGATAAGAACTGCAAACATTTTATACAGATATCCTGTTCGTATGAGAATTTAAGTGACATCAAGCTCAGCGCTTCTGTCAAGAAGAGGTCCTCCAAGGTCCACAATAACTATGGGACTCTATGTGATAACCCAGGTCTAGGTCAGGTCCAGTGTCTGGAGCCAACAGACCTGGCCCTGCTCAGACTCACATGAGGGCATGTTAACAGACAAGTGACTTGTCTCAGATGATAGCAGATAAGCAGTGCTAACAGTTGCACCTGGGAATTGAAAAGCAATTGTTAGAGTTCCGACTGGATGGCTTTTGATAATAATGGAAAGCTGCAAAGCTGATTGAGGCATGTTTGTGGTCTTTCACCATGATAGCAAGTGGACAGTTATAATGAGTAGACAGCCACAGTCAGCAAGAGAGGAAGAACAGAATCCTGGGTGACTCCCTGAACCTCCCATTCAAGGTGCTGAGTTCAATCAACCTTTGTAGAACAGCAACATATTCAGATTTAGAATAAAGTCCTTCTTCTGCTCTCAGGCCAAAAGATAAGTCATAATATAGTCTTTTATTTAACCATTCTTTCCATTTCATCGACACTTTAATGATTTGGCCAGTTGAGATGGAATTTGTTTGAACTGTTTTATTCTCTGACTCTTTATCAGTGTAGTTAGTCATATTCTGGAGTAAAATGTTACGGCAAGGTAATTCTAACCATAAATTAAATTTGCCTGTGAAGTGTAGAGAAGGGGAAGTGCGTTTGTTAGCATTAGCATTGCTGTTTCACAATTATTGAGCTTATTGTGTATTATCACACACTTGTAGGTGGATCCAATTCCCTACTATGATGCGTGTGTGTTTGACTCCTGTGCCTGCGATACTGGAGGAGACTGTGAGTGCTTCTGCACTGCTGTTGCTGCTTACGCTGAATCGTGTAATCAAGCCAATATCTGCATACGATGGAGGACCCCGAAGATCTGCCGTGAGTAACCAGGACTAACGTTCCTGACTGAAGCCCCTTTATGACCACAGGAAACTTCTAGAAGAACTACATTTGTTTCAGTTGCAGGAAACAAGATCCACATTTAGTTCTGAGCACAACAGTTTCTACCCCAAAAAGTCCCAGCTTAGGAGGTAGCACTTTCTGCAGTTCCAGGAACTATGGGGAGGGTTTTTCTCTGCTGAACATTTCTGAGTGGCTCAGTACTCACTGTAACTTAATCCAACCACAGTGTAAAAAGAAATAGGCAAACCCACTGTTTACTGTTTCCATACTATGAAAATATTGTGGAGTAAAGTAACAAAAGAGCTTACAAGCGATCGTCCAAAGATGAGGCAGAGGCCTTACTAGCTGTTTATGCTGGATGAGACCAATCAGCATTTAGCAACAACAACCTGCAAAGAAAAGGTTCAAACTTTCTCATTTGTCAATAGACCGTTTTGCCTTGTTGTGGTTCTTCAGACTGTGGCCCAAATGCAACGAACAGTGAACCTAAAGAACCTTTCAGTTCCAGGACAATTAGTTCCTGAGAGTAAAACTCCAGGAATTTCAGGTTGAAAAGACACTAGAGAAGCTTTAGTAAACATGTTGGTCATGAATCCAGAAAGAGGTTAACTTGTACTGGTTTGAAAAAGAAATGAGATTGTTGGACACAACAAATATTAAATCTGAACGTAAATAGGACGACCTCAAACCGGACAGCGGTGGCCTGTACATTCAAGTGTAATGGAAGTAGGTCCTTCTCAAAGCAGACAAATCAAGTAGTCAAAGGAGAAAAAGCACAAGTGCAAACACTGATGTTAACAGGGGCTTCATTCTGTTAAATGTTCCAGTCGTCAGTCAGCGGGCGTGCACATAGTTGAAAATGGTCTCATCTCTTAAAAATGGGAGTTGAATGTCATTTTTGTCATGAATTCTTTGTCTGCCACATATCAAGGTAAACAATAAAGCTATGTGCGACCACGTATGCAGCAAAAAAACAAAAAAACAAAAAAAGTACGTATTCTTGCGAAATATTCTGGTCTGGAAAGTTCCTAAACTAAATAATATGTACAATCTGTTCCAGCTCTCTTCTGTGATTATTACAATCCACCTGGGGAATGTGAGTGGCACTACAAACCATGCGGATCTCCTTGTATGAAAACCTGCAGGAACCCTTTAGGAACCTGCTCGTCACTGATTCCTCCCCTGGAAGGTACTGTATCGTGTAGCTTAGCTTTTCTCAGAGGGTTGAATACATCTTTTTGTTTAAATTGTGTACATTAAAAATTAAATTAATTGCATTTAATTAACATTAAATTGTGTTTTTTACTGCTGTGTTTAAAATGTTGCTTGGTAATTCATTCCAACAGCACGACCCAAGTATACTCAATGTTTCATGAATCCCAGTGTTAAAAAGCAATTGCTTTCATTGCATAACAGCTGCTGGTTTATTTTTCATCAGGTTGCTATCCAAAATGCCCTCCTGCCAACCCATACTTTGATGAGGATTCAATGACATGTGTTATAAAAGAACAATGTGGCTGTTATGACAAAGAAGGGAGGCACTACAAAGATGGTGACACAGTGCCGGCAACTAAAACCTGTCACATGTGGTAAGTCTGACATTAAATGTAATTCTATTCCAACTTTCTATTGCTCTTGCTTTTTTCAGTTTATGTGATGGGCTGTGAAGGTCCATTTGAGTCAGATTACTTTTTATGTTCCTGTGAATTTTCTTTTCATGTAGATTTTAACATTGTTAAACATATTCACTTGGCCTTCCTTTTCCTTATCAGTACGTGCAGATCAACGACCATTCAATGTCATTTTGAAGAGCAAGGTATGAAAAGACTTGGAAATTTTGTGGATTGGGTGAGGCAGGAATATGGCATTAGAAATAAAAAAAAAACAGAATATGTCTGTTTAATTAGCGGTGTAAATAAATCAACTTCTTATTCTCATTCTTCTTCACAAGGCCAAATTAAATGGCAGGTGAAAATTTGGAGTATTTTCTTAGCTGGATGATGTCTCTGTCGTTAGCACTGCTCCAGTGGGTTCTCAGTTTAAATGAGAAAAGGGCAGCGAACACTGCAACTAAAAATGAACTCATTTGCTATTGAAGCTGAGGAAGGGTCATGGATGCTCCTATTGGTTCACATGGAATGTCAATCAAAATGTCAGTTGCAGCTGTTATGACACAGAGTACTCTTCATTCCAGTGTCCTGAGGTGAAGAGGTTTATTTGAGTCAGGTTTAAAATCATATATATATATATATATATATATATATATATATATATATATATATATATATATATATATATATATATATATATATTTATATACAGTAAATGGAGCCCACCCAAACCTGTGTGAGTATATGAGATTTAAAAATGTTTCTACCATTTTACTAATATTCTCCTTCTCTTTACAGCCTGTAAATGCACTTACAAAGGAAAGACATACCACTCCAGGCAAACCATCTATAACACAACAGATGGACATGGCAATTGCATCACAGCAGTGTGTGGAAGGAATGGTACCATTGATAAGTGGTCACATCCATGCCTGACAACACCTCCACCCACTGAATCCTCAACTACCATCACCCAGCCTCCTACTACTTTTGTTTTTACACCAACTACACCAGGTATAAGGAAAACTATTTTGTGCAAAAGATATGTGAAGTCAAAAAAGTATTTTTTTAATCACTTCATATTTGTATGATGTGTCTCCACAGAACCTAAAACAACAGAAATTGTGACAAAGGTACCTTGTAAGGAAACATGCAATTGGTCAGAGTGGATAAGTTCAGACTACCCTCATTACGGCCCTAACGGCGGAGACAATGAAACTATCCAACATGCCATCCAGAAGGGATATAAGATCTGTGACAATCCAAATGAGGTGGAGTGTCAAGCTGTTCACTATAAAGGGGTCCCTCTTTCAAACCTTAAACAAAAAGTAACATGTAACAAAGACGGACTTGTGTGCAAAAATAGTTTGCAATTTCCCCCAATATGTTTTGATTATGAAATAAGGGTCAAGTGCTGCAAGAAAGTACAATGCAGCACAACCACTCCATCTCCTTCCACAACAATTCCAACCACAACACCTTCAACCACCCCTACGACAAGTCCCACAACAACAACTTCAACGACAGTAACTAGTACAACCCCTTCAACTACAGTAACCTTGACAACCCCTTCAACTACAGTTACCACCACAACCCCTTCAACTACAGTTACCACCACAACCCCTTCTACTACAGTTACTACGACAACCCCTTCAACCACAGTTACCACAACAACACCTTCGACTACTTCAACAACCTCCACCACAACTGAAACTACAACTGCGAGTACCCAGCCAACGACAACTGGACCTTGCCCAAGAGGCCAGCATATGACGTGTAGCTGGTCAAACTGGATCAATCTTGGTCCACCCAAATCAGGCCCCAATGGCGGAGAGAAGGAAACCATCCACAATGTAATCTCTGCAGGCCATCACATTTGTTCAACTCCAGATGACGTCCAGTGTAGAGCTGTTCTGTACCCACATCTTTCCATCTCTCATGTGGGACAAGCTGTGATTTGTAACAAAAGTGTGGGTCTCATCTGTAACAACAACGAACAAGGGCTTCAGCAAGAGTGTTTTGATTATGAGATCAAATTTAAATGTTGTCAGTGTCCAACACCTACAACGATTCCAACCACAACACCTTCAACCACCCCTACAACCAGTCCCACAACAAAGACTTCAACTACAGTTACCACCACAACACCTTCAACTACAGTTACCAACACAACCCCTTCAACTACAGTTACCACTCCAACCCCTTCAACCAAAGTCACTACCACAACACCTTCAACTACAGTTACCACCACAACACCTTCGACTACAGTTACTACGACAATCCCTTCAACCACAGTTACCACAACAACACCTTCGACTACAGTTACCACCACAACCCCTTCAACCACATTTACCACCACAACACCTTCGACTACTTCAGCAACCTCCACCACAACTGAAACTACAACTGCGAGTACCCAGCCAACGACAACTGGACCTTGCCCAAGAGGCCAGCATATGACGTGTAGCTGGTCAAACTGGATCAATCTTGGTCCACCCAAATCAGGCCCCAATGGCGGAGAGAAGGAAACCATCCACAATGTAATCTCTGCAGGCCATCACATTTGTTCAACTCCAGATGACGTCCAGTGTAGAGCTGTTCTGTACCCACATCTATCCATCTCTCATGTGGGACAAGCTGTGATTTGTAACAAAAGTGTGGGTCTCATCTGTAACAACAACGAACAAGGGCTTCAGCAAGAGTGTTTTGATTATGAGATCAAATTTAAATGTTGTCAGTGTCCAACACCTACAACGATTCCAACCACAACACCTTCAACCACCCCTACGACCAGTCCCACAACAACGCCTTCAACTACAGTTACCACCACAACAACTTCGACTACAGTTACTACGACAACCCCTTCAACCACAGTTACCACAACAACACCTTCGACTACAGTTACCACCACAACCCCTTCAACCACAGTTACCACCACAACACCTTCGACTACTTCAACAACCTCCACCACAACTGAAACTACAACTGCGAGTACCCAGCCAACGACAACTGGACCTTGCCCAAGAGGCCAGCATATGACGTGTAGCTGGTCAAACTGGATCAATCTTGGTCCACCCAAATCAGGCCCCAATGGCGGAGAGAAGGAAACCATCCACAATGTAATCTCTGCAGGCCATCACATTTGTTCAACTCCAGATGACGTCCAGTGTAGAGCTGTTCTGTACCCACATCTATCCATCTCTCATGTGGGACAAGCTGTGATTTGTAACAAAAGTGTGGGTCTCATCTGTAACAACAACGAACAAGGGCTTCAGCAAGAGTGTTTTGATTATGAGATCAAATTTAAATGTTGTCAGTGTCCAACACCTACAACGATTCCAACCACAACACCTTCAACCACCCCTACGACCAGTCCCACAACGACTTCAACTACAGTTACCACCACAACACCTTCGACTACAGTTACTACGACAACCCCTTCAACTACAGTTACCACCACAACCCCTTCAACCACAGTCACTACCACAACACCTTCAACTACAGTTACCACCACAACACCTTCGACTACTTCAACAACCTCCACCACAACTGAAACTACAACTGCGAGTACCCAGCCAACGACAACTGGACCTTGCCCAAGAGGCCAGCATATGACGTGTAGCTGGTCAAACTGGATCAATCTTGGTCAGCCCAAATCAGGCCCCAATGGCGGAGAGAAGGAAACCATCCACAATGTAATCTCTGCAGGCCATCACATTTGTTCAACTCCAGATGACGTCCAGTGTAGAGCTGTTCTGTACCCACATCTATCCATCTCTCATGTGGGACAAGCTGTGATTTGTAACAAAAGTGTGGGTCTCATCTGTAACAACAACGAACAAGGGCTTCAGCAAGAGTGTTTTGATTATGAGATCAAATTTAAATGTTGTCAGTGTCCAACACCTACAACGATTCCAACCACAACACCTTCAACCACCCCTACGACCAGTCCCACAACAACGCCTTCAACTACAGTTACCACCACAACACCTTCGACTACAGTTACTACGACAACCCCTTCAACCACAGTTACCACAACAACACCTTCGACTACAGTTACCACCACAACCCCTTCAACCACAGTTACCACCACAACACCTTTGACTACTTCAACAACCTCCACCACAACTGAAACTACAACTGCAAGTACCCAGCCAACGACAACTGGACCTTGCCCAAGAGGCCAGCATATGACGTGTAGCTGGTCAAACTGGATCAATCTTGGTCCACCCAAATCAGGCCCCAATGGCGGAGAGAAGGAAACCATCCACAATGTAATCTCTGCAGGCCATCACATTTGTTCAACTCCAGATGACGTCCAGTGTAGAGCTGTTCTGTACCCACATCTATCCATCTCTCATGTGGGACAAGCTGTGATTTGTAACAAAAGTGTGGGTCTCATCTGTAACAACAACGAACAAGGGCTTCAGCAAGAGTGTTTTGATTATGAGATCAAATTTAAATGTTGTCAGTGTCCAACACCTACAACGATTCCAACCACAACACCTTCAACCACCCCTACGACCAGTCCCACAACAACGACTTCAACTACAGTTACCACCACAACACCTTCGACTACAGTTACCACCACAACCCCTTCAACTACAGTGACCACCACAACCCCTTCTACTACAGTGACTACGACAACCCCTTCAACCACAGTTACCACCACAACACCTTTGACTACTTCAACAACCTCCACCACAACTGAAACTACAACTGCGAGTACCCAGCCAACGACAACTGGACCTTGCCCAAGAGGCCAGCATATGACGTGTAGCTGGTCAAACTGGATCAATCTTGGTCCACCCAAATCAGGCCCCAATGGCGGAGAGAAGGAAACCATCCACAATGTAATCTCTGCAGGCCATCACATTTGTTCAACTCCAGATGACGTCCAGTGTAGAGCTGTTCTGTACCCACATCTATCCATCTCTCATGTGGGACAAGCTGTGATTTGCAACAAAAGTGTGGGTCTCATCTGTAACAACAACGAACAAGGGCTTCAGCAAGAGTGTTTTGATTATGAGATCAAATTTAAATGTTGTCAGTGTCCAACACCTACAACGATTCCAACCACAACACCTTCAACCACCCCTACGACCAGTCCCACAACAACGACTTCAACTACAGTTACCACCACAACCCCTTCAACTACAGTGACCACCACAACCCCTTCTACTACAGTGACTACGACAACCCCTTCAACCACAGTTACCACCACAACACCTTCGACTACTTCAACAACCTCCACCACAACTGAAACTACAACTGCGAGTACCCAGCCAACGACAACTGGACCTTGCCCAAGAGGCCAGCATATGACGTGTAGCTGGTCAAACTGGATCAATCTTGGTCCACCCAAATCAGGCCCCAATGGCGGAGAGAAGGAAACCATCCACAATGTAATCTCTGCAGGCCATCACATTTGTTCAACTCCAGATGACGTCCAGTGTAGAGCTGTTCTGTACCCACATCTATCCATCTCTCATGTGGGACAAGCTGTGATTTGTAACAAAAGTGTGGGTCTCATCTGTAACAACAACGAACAAGGGCTTCAGCAAGAGTGTTTTGATTATGAGATCAAATTTAAATGTTGTCAGTGTCCAACACCTACAACGATTCCAACCACAACACCTTCAACCACCCCTACGACCAGTCCCACAACGACTTCAACTACAGTTACCACCACAACACCTTCGACTACAGTTACTACGACAACCCCTTCAACTACAGTTACCACCACAACCCCTTCAACCACAGTCACTACCACAACACCTTCAACTACAGTTACCACCACAACACCTTCGACTACTTCAACAACCTCCACCACAACTGAAACTACAACTGCGAGTACCCAGCCAACGACAACTGGACCTTGCCCAAGAGGCCAGCATATGACGTGTAGCTGGTCAAACTGGATCAATCTTGGTCAGCCCAAATCAGGCCCCAATGGCGGAGAGAAGGAAACCATCCACAATGTCATCTCTGCAGGCCATCACATTTGTTCAACTCCAGATGACGTCCAGTGTAGAGCTGTTCTGTACCCACATCTATCCATCTCTCATGTGGGACAAGCTGTGATTTGTAACAAAAGTGTGGGTCTCATCTGTAACAACAACGAACAAGGGCTTCAGCAAGAGTGTTTTGATTATGAGATCAAATTTAAATGTTGTCAGTGTCCAACACCTACAACGATTCCAACCACAACACCTTCAACCACCCCTACGACCAGTCCCACAACAACGCCTTCAACTACAGTTACCACCACAACACCTTCGACTACAGTTACTACGACAACCCCTTCAACCACAGTTACCACAACAACACCTTCGACTACAGTTACCACCACAACCCCTTCAACCACAGTTACCACCACAACACCTTCGACTACTTCAACAACCTCCACCACAACTGAAACTACAACTGCGAGTACCCAGCCAACGACAACTGGACCTTGCCCAAGAGGCCAGCATATGACGTGTAGCTGGTCAAACTGGATCAATCTTGGTCCACCCAAATCAGGCCCCAATGGCGGAGAGAAGGAAACCATCCACAATGTAATCTCTGCAGGCCATCACATTTGTTCAACTCCAGATGACGTCCAGTGTAGAGCTGTTCTGTACCCACATCTATCCATCTCTCATGTGGGACAAGCTGTGATTTGTAACAAAAGTGTGGGTCTCATCTGTAACAACAACGAACAAGGGCTTCAGCAAGAGTGTTTTGATTATGAGATCAAATTTAAATGTTGTCAGTGTCCAACACCTACAACGATTCCAACCACAACACCTTCAACCACCCCTACGACCAGTCCCACAACAACGACTTCAACTACAGTTACCACCACAACACCTTCGACTACAGTTACCACCACAACCCCTTCAACTACAGTTACCACCACAACCCCTTCAACCACAGTCACTACCACAACACCTTCAACTACAGTTACCACCACAACACCTTCAACTACTTCAACAACCTCCACCACAACTGAAACTACAACTGCGAGTACCCAGCCAACGACAACTGGACCTTGCCCAAGAGGCCAGCATATGACATGTAGCTGGTCAAACTGGATCAATCTTGGTCCACCCAAATCAGGCCCCAATGGCGGAGAGAAGGAAACCATCCACAATGTCATCTCTGCAGGCCATCACATTTGTTCAACTCCAGATGACGTCCAGTGTAGAGCTGTTCTGTACCCACATCTATCCATCTCTCATGTGGGACAAGCTGTGATTTGTAACAAAAGTGTGGGTCTCATCTGTAACAACAACGAACAAGGGCTTCAGCAAGAGTGTTTTGATTATGAGATCAAATTTAAATGTTGTCAGTGTCCAACACCTACAACGATTCCAACCACAACACCTTCAACCACCCCTACGACCAGTCCCACAACAACGACTTCAACTACAGTTACCACCACAACACCTTCGACTACAGTTACCACCACAACCCCTTCAACTACAGTGACCACCACAACCCCTTCTACTACAGTGACTACGACAACCCCTTCAACCACAGTTACCACCACAACACCTTCGACTACTTCAACAACCTCCACCACAACTGAAACTACAACTGCGAGTACCCAGCCAACGACAACTGGACCTTGCCCAAGAGGCCAGCATATGACGTGTAGCTGGTCAAACTGGATCAATCTTGGTCCACCCAAATCAGGCCCCAATGGCGGAGAGAAGGAAACCATCCACAATGTAATCTCTGCAGGCCATCACATTTGTTCAACTCCAGATGACGTCCAGTGTAGAGCTGTTCTGTACCCACATCTATCCATCTCTCATGTGGGACAAGCTGTGATTTGTAACAAAAGTGTGGGTCTCATCTGTAACAACAACGAACAAGGGCTTCAGCAAGAGTGTTTTGATTATGAGATCAAATTTAAATGTTGTCAGTGTCCAACACCTACAACGATTCCAACCACAACACCTTCAACCACCCCTACGACCAGTCCCACAACAACGACTTCAACTACAGTTACCACCACAACACCTTCGACTACAGTTACCACCACAACCCCTTCAACTACAGTTACCACCACAACCCCTTCAACCACAGTCACTACCACAACACCTTCAACTACAGTTACCACCACAACACCTTCAACTACTTCAACAACCTCCACCACAACTGAAACTACAACTGCGAGTACCCAGCCAACGACAACTGGACCTTGCCCAAGAGGCCAGCGTATGACATGTAGCTGGTCAAACTGGATCAATCTTGGTCAGCCCAAATCAGGCCCCAATGGCGGAGAGAAGGAAACCATCCACAATGTAATCTCTGCAGGCCATCACATTTGTTCAACTCCAGATGACGTCCAGTGTAGAGCTGTTCTGTACCCACATCTATCCATCTCTCATGTGGGACAAGCTGTGATTTGTAACAAAAGTGTGGGTCTCATCTGTAACAACAACGAACAAGGGCTTCAGCAAGAGTGTTTTGATTATGAGATCAAATTTAAATGTTGTCAGTGTCCAACACCTACAACGATTCCAACCACAACACCTTCAACCACCCCTACGACCAGTCCCACAACAACGACTTCAACTACAGTTACCACCACAACACCTTCGACTACAGTTACCACCACAACCCCTTCAACTACAGTGACCACCACAACCCCTTCTACTACAGTGACTACGACAACCTTTTCAACCACAGTTACCACCACAACACCTTCGACTACTTCAACAACCTCCACCACAACTGAAACTACAACTGCGAGTACCCAGCCAACGACAACTGGACCTTGCCCAAGAGGCCAGCATATGACGTGTAGCTGGTCAAACTGGATCAATCTTGGTCCACCCAAATCAGGCCCCAATGGCGGAGAGAAGGAAACCATCCACAATGTAATCTCTGCAGGCCATCACATTTGTTCAACTCCAGATGACGTCCAGTGTAGAGCTGTTCTGTACCCACATCTATCCATCTCTCATGTGGGACAAGCTGTGATTTGTAACAAAAGTGTGGGTCTCATCTGTAACAACAACGAACAAGGGCTTCAGCAAGAGTGTTTTGATTATGAGATCAAATTTAAATGTTGTCAGTGTCCAACACCTACAACGATTCCAACCACAACACCTTCAACCACCCCTACGACCAGTCCCACAACAACAACTTCAACTACAGTTACCACCACAACACCTTCGACTACAGTTACTACGACAACCCCTTCAACTACAGTTACCACCACAACCCCTTCAACCACAGTCACTACCACAACACCTTCAACTACAGTTACCACCACAACACCTTCGACTACTTCAACAACCTCCACCACAACTGAAACTACAACTGCGAGTACCCAGCCAACGACAACTGGACCTTGCCCAAGAGGCCAGCATATGACGTGTAGCTGGTCAAACTGGATCAATCTTGGTCAGCCCAAATCAGGCCCCAATGGCGGAGAGAAGGAAACCATCCACAATGTCATCTCTGCAGGCCATCACATTTGTTCAACTCCAGATGACGTCCAGTGTAGAGCTGTTCTGTACCCACATCTATCCATCTCTCATGTGGGACAAGCTGTGATTTGTAACAAAAGTGTGGGTCTCATCTGTAACAACAACGAACAAGGGTTTCAGCAAGAGTGTTTTGATTATGAGATCAAATTTAAATGTTGTCAGTGTCCAACACCTACAACGATTCCAACCACAACACCTTCAACCACCCCTACGACCAGTCCCACAACGACTTCAACTACAGTTACCACCACAACACCTTCGACTACAGTTACCACCACAACCCCTTCTACTACAGTTACCACCACAACCCCTTCTACTACAGTGACTATGACAACCCCTTCAACCACAGTTACCACCACAACACCTTCAACTACTTCAACAACCTCCACCACAACTGAAACTACAACTGCGAGTACCCAGCCAACGACAACTGGACCTTGCCCAAGAGGCCAGCATATGACATGTAGCTGGTCAAACTGGATCAATCTTGGTCCACCCAAATCAGGCCCCAATGGTGGAGAAAAGGAAACCATCCACAATGTCATCTCTGCAGGCTATCACATTTGTTCAACTCCAGATGACGTCCAGTGTAGAGCTGTTCTGTACCCACATCTTTCCATCTCTCATGTGGGACAAGCTGTGATTTGTAACAAAAGTGTGGGTCTCATCTGTAACAACAACGAACAAGGGCTTCAGCAAGAGTGTTTTGATTATGAGATCAAATTTAAATGTTGTCAGTGTCCAACACCTACAACGATTCCAACCACAACACCTTCAACCACCCCTACGACCAGTCCCACAACAACAACTTCAACTACAGTTACCACCACAACACCTTCAACTACAGTTACCACCACAACACCTTCGACTACAGTTACCACCACAACCCCTTCTACTACAGTTACCACCACAACCCCTTCAACCACAGTTACCACCACAACACCTTCGACTACTTCAACAACCTCCACCACAACTGAAACTACAACTGCGAGTACCCAGCCAACGACAACTGGACCTTGCCCAAGAGGCCAGCATATGACGTGTAGCTGGTCAAACTGGATCAATCTTGGTCCACCCAAATCAGGCCCCAATGGCGGAGAGAAGGAAACCATCCACAATGTCATCTCTGCAGGCCATCACATTTGTTCAACTCCAGATGACGTCCAGTGTAGAGCTGTTCTGTACCCACATCTATCCATCTCTCATGTGGGACAAGCTGTGATTTGTAACAAAAGTGTGGGTCTCATCTGTAACAACAACGAACAAGGGCTTCAGCAAGAGTGTTTTGATTATGAGATCAAATTTAAATGTTGTCAGTGTCCAACACCTACAACGATTCCAACCACAACACCTTCAACCACCCCTACGACCAGTCCCACAACGACTTCAACTACAGTTACCACCACAACACCTTCAACTACAGTTACCACCACAACCCCTTCAACTACAGTTACCACCACAACCCCTTCAACCACAGTCACTACCACAACACCTTCAACTACAGTTACCACCACAACACATTCAACTACTTCAACAACCTCCACCACAACTGAAACTACAACTGCGAGTACCCAGGCAACGACAACTGGACCTTGCCCAAGAGGCCAGCATATGACATGTAGCTGGTCAAACTGGATCAATCTTGGTCCACCCAAATCAGGCCCCAATGGCGGAGAGAAGGAAACCATCCACAATGTCATCTCTGCAGGCCATCACATTTGTTCAACTCCAGATGACGTCCAGTGTAGAGCTGTTCTGTACCCACATCTTTCCATCTCTCATGTGGGACAAGCTGTGATTTGTAACAAAAGTGTGGGTCTCATCTGTAACAACAACGAACAAGGGCTTCAGCAAGAGTGTTTTGATTATGAGATCAAATTTAAATGTTGTCAGTGTCCAACACCTACAACGATTCCAACCACAACACCTTCAACCACCCCTACGACCAGTCCCACAACGACTTCAACTACAGTTACCACCACAACACCTTCGACTACAGTTACCACCACAACCCCTTCTACTACAGTGACTACGACAACCCCTTCAACCACAGTTACCACCACAACACCTTCAACTACTTCAACAACCTCCACCACAACTGAAACTACAACTGCGAGTACCCAGCCAACGACAACTGGACCTTGCCCAAGAGGCCAGCATATGACGTGTAGCTGGTCAAACTGGATCAATCTTGGTCCACCCAAATCAGGCCCCAATGGCGGAGAGAAGGAAACCATCCACAATGTAATCTCTGCAGGCCATCACATTTGTTCAACTCCAGATGACGTCCAGTGTAGAGCTGTTCTGTACCCACATCTATCCATCTCTCATGTGGGACAAGCTGTGATTTGTAACAAAAGTGTGGGTCTCATCTGTAACAACAACGAACAAGGGCTTCAGCAAGAGTGTTTTGATTATGAGATCAAAATTAAATGTTGTCAGTGTCCAACACCTACAACGATTCCAACCACAACACCTTCAACCACCCCTACGACCAGTCCCACAACAACGACTTCAACTACAGTTACCACCACAACACCTTCAACTACAGTTACCACCACAACCCCTTCAACCACAGTCACTACCACAACACCTTCAACTACAGTTACCACCACAACCCCTTCTACTACAGTGACTATGACAACCCCTTCAACCACAGTTACCACCACAACACCTTCGACTACTTCAACAACCTCCACCACAACTGAAACTACAACTGCGAGTACCCAGCCAACGACAACTGGACCTTGCCCAAGAGGCCAGCATATGACGTGTAGCTGGTCAAACTGGATTAATCTTGGTCCACCCAAATCAGGCCCCAATGGCGGAGAGAAGGAAACCATCCACAATGTCATCTCTGCAGGCTATCACATTTGTTCAACTCCAGATGACGTCCAGTGTAGAGCTGTTCTGTACCCACATCTTTCCATCTCTCATGTGGGACAAGCTGTGATTTGTAACAAAAGTGTGGGTCTCATCTGTAACAACAACGAACAAGGGCTTCAGCAAGAGTGTTTTGATTATGAGATCAAATTTAAATGTTGTCAGTGTCCAACACCTACAACGATTCCAACCACAACACCTTCAACCACCCCTACGACCAGTCCCACAACAACGACTTCAACCACAGCCAAAACTACAGTCCATTCACCTTCAACCCCAACTAAAATTCATGTTGTGACAGGGTCAACCACTGAACCAACTCCTCAACCACAGTGTGTTTGCCGTCATAATAATCAGTCATTCTTGTCTGGTAAGTACAAAGTAGAAACCTTTATTTTCACAGATTGATATTTGTCACATCTTTAGCAGACTCCAATCTGATTATTGTCTGATGTAAACAATACTCTTTTTTCGTTATTTCCAAACATGATTGCTAATTGAGATTCCACAAAGCTTCGGAAGTTTTTAGTGGTCTTCAAAGCTTAGGTAGTTTGTAGTTGTCTTCAAAACTTAGAAAGTATGTTGTAGTCTTCAAAACGCAAGAAGTATGTTGTCATCTTCAGAACGCAGGAAGTTTGTAGTTGTCTTCAAAGCTTCGGTAGTATGTAGCAGTCTTCAAAACTTAGGAAGTATTTTGTAGTTTTCAAAACGCAGGAAGTATCTAGTAGTCTTCAAAGCTTGGGAAGTATGTAGTAGTCTTCAAAACGTAGGGAGTATGTAGTCGTCTTCAAAATGTAGGAAGTATGTAGTAGTCTTCAAAACGTAGTCAGTATGTAGTAGTGTTTAAAACGTAGTAAGTATGTAGTAGTCTTCAAAACGTAGGTAGTATGTCGTAGTCTGCAATGCTCACCATTGGGGGGGGGGGGCGGTTGTCCTGCTGGGGTCGTCTTGCCTGGGTAAATTGGCAATGTACAATAGAGGCAAAAAGTGACTTTGAATAAGCAGTTTTATTTTTTTCAGTTTAATTATTTTTCTATTTTTTTATTTGTTTGACTGCATTAAATGGTTGCATGCAAATTCAAAAGTATAAACACTCAGAACTGCATCTTCGCTGGACCAGAAAGCCTCATTGAACAGTGGCTGTGTGTGTGAATTTTTTAATGAAAATGATCAGGACACGTAGTACATTTGCTGTACATCTGCATGATCCGTGACATATTGTAACATATGTTATCACATGTTCTGAACGTCATGTGACTCATTTTTAACACTCTCGCGTTGTGTCTCATTTTCAGGTGCGCTCGTGTACAATGTGACCGACGATGATGGCTATTGTTATTTAGGGTACTGCAGTAAGAGTTGTCACATCGTACCCAAACACCAGCATTGCTATGTCCCTCCACCATGTCCCAATGTTACACATTGTCCAACTGAGAAGCCTGTTGTGTGTGCAAATAACTTCCCTTCGGTTAAAGTGCGGGATGATCATGGATGCTGTTTCCACAATGAATGCCAGTGTAAGTGACACCTCCCTCTCAGAATCTGCTAGGCTGGAATATCATCACATTAAATATGCACACAAAATCTAATAAGCAGATGTTAAAATGTTTTTCTTTTCAAATGATAGCTGTGAATACTGTGATGACGTGATATGTAATAATGTTACACTCTCTGTACTGCATCAAGGTATCTGCTATGGTTGGGGAGATCCCCATTATGTCACCTTCGATGGAACCTACTATGGTTTTCAAGGCAACTGCTCCTACTGGCTGGTGAAGGAGATTTTGCCCAAATACAACTTCAGCGTCATGATCGACAACTACTACTGTGCTGCAGTTGATGGCTTATCCTGTCCTCAGTCAATCACCATCTTCTACAAAAGCTACAAGATCTTTATTACACAAACGCACATCAACGGTGCTTTCTCAAACCAGGTGATCACATGGCACCGTCAGCCAGCCCTGCCCTGTCTGTCGAAGCTGCTTGTCAACGCTTGTTTTAGACGTCACACTGATCATGCTTTTGTTTCAGATTTTTGTGAATGACAAGCGCATCAGTCCTGCATACCAGCTTGGTGACTTCTTCAGGATCACCACCACTGGTATCGAGACAGTCGTTTTTATCCCTAAAATCCACGCCAAGATCACTTTCTCAGGGCTCACATTCAGTATCAGCCTGCCATACAGTGAGTTTGGCGGCAACACCTGGGGACAGTGCGGTGAGTTCTGCTTTAGGAATGAATAATATCTTGCAGGATTTAAACTTAAGCAAATGTGGTGAAGTGTACATCCAGTACTGAAACTTTTAGTGCACTGCAAACCGAGTGGCTTTAGTGATGTCACTGTTTTCTAACGATGAGGGTTCTTCTAGGAACATGTGACAACAACCGCACAGACGACTGCATGTTGCCTGATGGAAAAATCGATCCATCGTGCCCTAATATGGCACACAACTGGAATACTGACCACAGTCACTGTGAACCTCCCCCACCCCCACCCACCCCTGCGCCGCACTGCAATAAATCCATCTGTGAGATCATCAACAGCCGGTAGGAAGGTTAACATTTCCAAAGGTTGAACTCTGTCGTCATATGACGCGCCACAAGCACTGTCTCACACACGTCTAAGAAGTGTTGTGTTTATAAGTGTGGGATTGGGAGGCGTATTTCTGTTTTCATCTCAAATGAGAGACAGTAAAAGGAAACTCCAAGGAGGAAAATTCAGCAGCGCAAGATAGCCTTTGCCCCCACAATCAATCGTTATTGCATGATTGCCAAAGAGAGCTTGCTTTCAATGAGTGACCTTTCTTCATTGAAGTCAAGGACAAATTCGTCATCTCCACGCCTGCTGCCACTGCAGGGGGAGGAGTTTTATTAGAAATTAAAAGCAACAGTGAATCATTTGTTGGTGGTGTGTTTGGCCTTCAGATGACATCGTGGTTTGTGTCCAGTATCCACACTGATCACGAATCCCATTTTTCCCAGTGTGTTTGAACCTTGCCACGAGATCATTGACCCCAGGCCGTTTGTTGTGGGCTGTGAGTTTGATATGTGCAACACCCACCGTCATGACATTGGATGCACCAGTTTGCAAACCTACGCTACGCTGTGCGCTCAAAACGGAGTGTGTATCGACTGGAGGAGCGCCACCAAAGGACGTTGTGGTATGCAACTTGATGGAAAAGCAGTGTCACAGGTTGTTCACAATTTACCAGGCACAGGACAGCACCAACTAAAGCCGGATGTTTGTTGTCTCTTCAACACTAAACAGATTATAAATGTTCAAGTCCTAAAGTTTACCAAGCCTGTGGCCCTCCTGTGGAGCCTACTTGTGTTCAGTGGTATGAAAACCAAACACACACGCAGTCAACTATCATGCATATAGAAGCAGTTACAACCTTCATGCAGTAAGTGCTTGTTTCTACAGGTACAATCAGAAGTTCATCCATGTGGCCAACGAGTTCAGTCCTATGACAGACAGGCAGGAGGGCTGCTACTGCCCACCCAACACCTTCCTCCTCTCCTCCTCCTCAGACGAATGTGTGCCCAATTGTGGTGAGCACCAGCGCCGTTAGTTACGATGACTACGCAGCCATTTTACACATTATCCAGCAGCTTCATTGTCACTCACCATCTGTCTTGTGTTCGCGTTCATTTCTATTTGGCCTGCATCTCTCAAAAAAAAGTTCTTTCCACATAAATTAATTTGCTTCATGTGTCACCCAACAGAATTTTGTCCACGAGGAAATGGAAAATGGGCAAAGGTAAATGATTTGTCTGAAGCTCTGTGGTATTTAACCCTGGGGTGGACCAGTAATATCTGATGATGTTTGGCTCCTCAGGCCAATGAAACCTGGACTGAAGGCTGTGAGGAGTGTATATGTGAGGCGGACACTCTGCAGACCACCTGCCGGCCCATGGTCTGTCCACCAGGTCCACCGCTCCGCTGTGACCAAGAGGGTCAGGTCAAGCTCAAAGACCCCACTGATGTATGCTGCTGTCCAAGTGAGAGGTGTGGTAAGTAAACCAGAAGAGTTCTTGTCTATCAGTGCCCCTGAGCATTCTAGAATTTGATTGGCTGGCTGGTGAAGTCTACAGCCTGCAATGTCACAACAGTGCAGTCCCATTAGCTTAGCATGGTGGTCGTCTTTTACCCATCCTTCCATATCTTTCCACCATTGTCTAGTCAAGCACAAGCCCACGCCACTGCCCTCTAGGCTGCGTCAGCTAACGGAGCTAACGGTTGCTGTGTCTTTGAACAGTGTGTGACGCCAGCAAGTGTTCCGGTGTCGCTCCAACCTGTTCGGCTGGATTCACTCTCAAGACCACGATGGGAGTCTGCTGCCCAAGTTACTCATGCGGTAGGTCTGTGTTACCGTTGCTGCAGAGCCAGCCTCCATTCAACCCAACCTGAGCTGTACTTTCATTTCCTGGACCTTCTTGTTCTTTTGGCTTTTGCCAGTTATTTTTTCATTTACAGTTTTATTCCCCTACAATTGAATGGATTTCTCTCAAAAAATTTTCAAATTAAAAATCCAAAGGCAAAACTTTGAGACATGACAAGGAAATATATTTCTAACGATAAAGATGTCATTATTAACCTCTAAAAATAGGAAATCCCAGGTATAAGAAGCATTCCTCAGGCTTTTGAAAGTGAAATGAATCAGTCTTTGGCCATTTGTTGAGGACCCCATGGTGGTCCCTGGTCCTTACCTTCTGAACCTTTGTGATCGTTTTTACACGTTTAAAATGTGTTTATTGATTTTTCTCCTTCTTTCGCAGAGCACCGAAATGTGTGTGTGCACAATGACGTAGAATATCAGGTGAGCTCTCACGCCGCCATCATGTGATGGCCAATGATTGGAAGACAGCACAAATGAAACACAATCACTTTGTTCCAGACTTCAGTGGCAGGATTGTGTCACGGTTGTAGATCCAGACCGTCTGTGGGCGGAGCAACTGCTGCTAGTGAGCCGTTACAGTGACTGACACAGGAAACAGATGAAAATTAGTCATTGTTTTAATGGCAAGGGCACTATATTTCTGATTATAGGAATTATCTGCTTAAAGGTCAGGGAAAAATATTCATTCACAGGCATTCACAGGCAAGTTTTATATGAAGTATTTTTTGTTGAGTTCATTTGCTAATTTTCTGGCAAAGGCATTCCTTCTTTTTTTTTAACAGTTTCTAATTTGCTACTTCATGTAGTTCACAACCCTACGGAGGTTCACGTGTCTCAGAAATAGTGAAAAAGAACTAAATTCAATTAATTGTAAAATAAAAGTTATTCTTTTTTGCCACTATAAACAGTTGGACTATATGAGAACGTAAATTTATAACTTGACAATTTAATAGTCAATGGTCAGAAACCTGTGTATGAAGACAGGAAATGTTTTAGCTTTGCAGTTATACTTCAGATTTCTGCGATAAACGTACGGTGCCGTGTGGAGAGATTTCATCTGGTTTGAGAGATGTATTATCCACATGAATAATCTATGCTGAGTGTCTGGTGCTGTCCCTCCAGGTTGGAGCCCAGGTGCCCATGGCATCATGTCAGAAGTGTATTTGTAGTAACCAGAAAGATGCCAGCAGCCTTCTGCATGTGATAGACTGTCAGGAGCTGCTGTGTGACACCAACTGTCCTCTGGTAAGATCAGTCTATCACAGACTTACACTCCATTACTTTCAGAAATAATTCTGCAATTTAGAAAAGGTACTTGTTCAGATTGTTCTTGGTTTGCTTTGACAAAGATGGTACCAACTCATACATTATTAATTATCCTCATCCAAACTGGGTCTTATGTCAGAACTTTCTTTGCTTAAATGCTGAGTTAGCATTGAGTTCTCTCTTCAGGGTCATGAGTACCAGACAGTTCCTGGCCAGTGTTGCGGGAAGTGTGTCCAAACAAGTTGCATGGTCACACTGTCAAATAACACCACACACTCAATAAAGGTTGGTAAATACATTCACCTGCCTCATGATCAGGTACACTCACATCACACTGAAGTTATACAACAGCCCTGAAATACAGGAAAACACCAACTGTTTGTGATCGAGGCTCGTTATCCATCGTCTCCAGAGACATACAAGATAGAGCCCCTTCTCCAGAGAGCTGAGACCCAGGCTAGTTAGCTTAGCACAATGACTGGTAGTGGGTGGGAAGTGTTAGCGTAGCTCCCTCTCTGCCTGCATTAATATCAGGAGGGTTGTGTGTAACCTTGGTGATGAATACCAGTTTAACATGAGGAGACGTTGTAGTGGTAGAATCAGACACGTAGCAGGAACTACTTTCCTGACTGGGAGCAGTGATTTGACGCAGCACCTCCAAAGCTCCACTGGAACTTGGGTCAACAGAACCAAAGGTTTGTTGAGGACTAGAAGAGCGACTGCTGCTACTGATGATGAGGAGGAGGAGGAGGATTCCTGCTGGACACACCAGCATCCTGGACCTGAGCTAGCTGATGCTAACACTTCCACCCACTACCAGCCATTGGGCTAAGCTAACTAGCCTGGACCTGAGCTAGCTGATGCTAACACTTCCCACCCACTACCAGCCATTGGGCTAAGCTAACTAGCCTGGGTCTCAACTCCAGAGAGGGGGCTCTATCTTTCTGTTTGGCCCTGGGGACAATGGACATCGAGACACTTTCACCAGAAGTCTCTTCCATAAATTTCCTTAAATCTGTTTAAAAGCTGTGAAGCTGTTGTGGGTCACAGTGGGAGGCATTCCTAAAATGCTGGGGGTCTCATTCATATGGATGAGGGTTTCCTCGGCAACCTCCTCGTTGGGACACATGCTGCATATGTGTACCACTTCAATTCTGTGTTATATTGTTAAATTAAAAATGGAGTCACATTATTTTTCAGCCCAACAGCGCCTGGTCCCTGCCTGGGAACATGTGTGAGAGGTACGAGTGTGTGAGGATGGCAGATCAGTTCATCACAGTTGAAACCAAAACCATCTGTCCTCCCTATGACCAGGATCAATGCATCCCAGTAAGTGGAATATTAAAATATTCACTGATGATGCCATGTGAGGATGACGTGGCATGAGCACACCGCCCCCTAGTGTCTAGTGTGACTCCCGACACAATGAACTGACTAATGATGTGAATGTGTGTCTCCAGGGAACAGAGACCACGGCTCCAGACGGATGCTGCCACGTCTGTACGTATCATTTACACCCCCCTTACAACAGTTCTGGCAGCCATACTTGGGAGGCTGATCACAAATAAATCAACAGACTCCAGAGCGGCAGACAAACCTCCGATGAAGTAGTTGAGGATTATTCCTCACACATCGTAACATCCCGATGACATTCCCAGGTGGTCACATTCTGGAAAGGTTAGGGAACATTCAGGATGTTCTGGGAACGTTTAAAGGTGGCAATGTTATAAACAACTCACAATTGTCTTTTTGCATACACACGAGGGCCTCTGACGATTCTACTAACACACCAGACGTAAAATAAGACAACCCATGTGGACCAGTCTGATGAGGGTGGCTTGGTCCTGAGACTCAAACTGTTCAGATTTGATGCCCTGGAGTGGAGTGGGCAGTCATGACCTGTAGAAGTGGAAGTAGCAGCTCATGCTTTCGTTGGTACCCACATCACCGAAGTGGCTTTGTTAAACTAGGAAAGGAGAAATGTCACCGTGGGTTCTACTGTCAGTCTGGGAACTTCAGTCAAGGACATGTCAGTTTCTGTTTCTCACACCAAATCCCACACGTTACCTCAACAGATGAGACAGCAGGAGAACCACACTCTTCATTCATTTATCACCCAACATTTCTCCAAACACCAACCTGTTGTCAAGACTGATGGGTTCCATCCTTTATTCTCTCCCCTAAACATTTCCAAATCATCCTGAATGTTCCTTCAATATCCACCAAATAACATCTAGCTAATCTTAGAACAGCAAATCTTGGCTGCGCTGCAACACCGTGGAGGTAAGGTTCTACAGGAACGATCCCATAACAGTCCGACTGTTCCCTGATGTTCCTCCACATCAAATCCTGCCACCATTAAAGAGCTGCTGGCCTCCACCAGCAGAGGCCTGAGTAACAAAGTCAGAAGGAAGAAGAATATCTGACTCTGAGAGTCACATGTCCTCAACATGTCTGGCTGACTGTGGAGTTAAAAATCAATGAATCGAGTTGTGATTGCCTCTCAACGAGAATCCTTCTGCCCTGCCTCAGGTATCCTGAAGGCTCAGCCATGCAGTGTTTCCAGCAGTGCTGTGTACCTGGAGAGCCAGGGCTGCCACGCCAAAGAGCTGGTCAATGTCACTTCCTGTCGTGGATCCTGTGGTACCTTCTCCTTGTGAGTCCTACTCAGGGAATTCTAGTTGTTCTCGTCTAATGAAGCATTTACATGCGTAAAAAGTCACAAACATTTGCGCACTTGTGAGATGTCAAGTTTTCAGGATCTGGATTTCTTTCCTCAGATACTCGACCAAACTGGGATCGATGCAGCACACCTGCTCCTGCTGCCAGGAGGTGGCCACATCGGAGCGCCACGTCCAGCTCTCCTGCCCCGACCACTCTCAGATAACCTACACCTACACGCACATCGAGGCCTGCCAGTGCCTCAAGACAGAGTGCTCCACCCTCGGCCACAGCGACGTGGCGACCGCACCCTCAACAGTGAAGTCACGTCGACGCAGGAGAGTGTAAACCAACAGACATAATCAGCCTTATCTGCATCCCTTTATTTATGTCTGATGTACTTAGTTTAGATTGATAACATGATAGACCCATAATGATCTCTTTAATAAAGTTGACAGCTGCAGGCCGTGTGTCAATCCTGGTCTCTGTGTGTGTGAACGCTTTCTTAAGAGTAAAAAGATGGAGAACCAGATGAGATGTTTTTAGTATTTATATTCCATCTTGAGGCGGCCCGGTGGAGCAGTGGTCCTCACTGTGGCCTCACAGCAAGAAGGTTCCGGGTTCAAGTCCTGGCTCGGGCACAGAATCTTTCTGTGTGAGTCTCCATGTTCTCCCTGTTCCTGCTGGGTTCTCTCTGGTACTCCAGCTTCCTCCACAGTCCAAAGACATCAAGAGGGACCAGGTTAATCCAGACTCTAAATTGACCGTAGGCGTGGCTGGGAGAGCCAATGGTTGTCTGTCTCTATGTGTTGGCCCTGCCATGGACTGGTGACCTGTCCAGGGGGAAGGCTGGTGGGATAGGCTCCACCCCCACCACCCTCAACAGGAGAAGAGGGGGAACATGGAGGGATGGAGGGATGGATGGAGGGAGGGATGATGGATGGATTCCAGCTTAGTATTTATCGTCCCCTCTTTATTCGATGTGAATGCTCGTTCTGGAGGCTTCTTCATCTGCACAATGACAAACATTGATAGATTAAAGTCTAAAGAGGGACATCAGGACTGAGGTTCCATGTCGATTAAGTTCTTCAGAGCCAAACTTAACAGATCAAATGTTCATCCTTGGCTCAGACGCAGACACAAAGGAAGACAGATGCCTTCATCATGATTTGTAGATCTACAGAACAGGACAATAAACATTGAAGAAGAATATTGTGTACAAACATCAAAAACTAATAAAGGGAGGAACAAGATCCTCCTGACGATGCAGATGTGTTGGAGCTGACTTGTTATAATGTTTTTATTGCTATTTTTGTCTTCTGAGGTTCCCATCACTGGACCCTCCAACATTTTATCATGTTAGTCGTGGTGAGTCAAGATGGAGGCCAGCGCTCTCTCACACACACGGAATCTTCCTACGGTCCAGACCCAAGTCCCCTGGAGGAGCTCAGCTGCTCTGTGAGCCGCAGCTTTGGGCTGAATGAGGCTGCGCTAAACCTTCGTTCCTTTGAACCCCCGTTCCTTTAAACTGAGTGCAGAATTTTGTTTATCATGAAAATGTGACTGTGACAAAGCTGTGGAACCAGGGAGCTTCACTGGGAAACACCTGGTGTGTAAGGGGGTTTAATCCACCAGGCTGGGTTTGATGTTCACTGTGTGGGTGTGAGTGTGAGTGTGAGTGAGGGTGAGGGTGAGTGTGTGTGAATGTGAGTGTGAGTGAGGGTGAGGGTGAGTGTGTGTGAGGGTGAGGGTGAGTGTGAGTGTGAGTGAGGGTGAGGGTGAGTGTGGGTGAGGGTGAGGGTGAGTGTGTGTGAGTGTGAGTGAGGGTGAGTGTGTGTGAGGGTGAGTGTGAGTGTGAGTGTGAGTGTGTGTGAGGGTGAGTGTGAGTGTGAGTGTGAGTGAGGGTGAGTGTGAGGGTGAGGGTGAGTGTGTGTGAGTGTGAGTGTGAGTGAGGGTGAGGGTGAGGGTGAGTGTGTGTGAGTGTGAGTGTGAGTGTGAGTGAGGGTGAGGGTGAGTGTGTGTGAGGGTGAGGGTGAGTGTGAGTGTGAGTGAGGGTGAGGGTGAGTGTGGGTGAGGGTGAGGGTGAGTGTGTGTGAGTGTGAGTGAGGGTGAGTGTGTGTGAGGGTGAGTGTGAGTGTGAGTGTGAGTGTGTGTGAGGGTGAGTGTGAGTGTGAGTGTGAGTGAGGGTGAGTGTGAGGGTGAGTGTGAGTGAGGGTGAGGGTGAGTGTGTGTGAGGGTGAGTGTGAGGGTGAGTGTGTGTGAGGGTGAGTGTGAGTGTGAGTGTGTGAGGGTGAGTGTGAGTGTGAGTGAGTGTGAGGGTGAGTGTGTGTGAGTGTGAGTGTGAGTGAGGGTGAGGGTGAGTGTGTGTGAGGGTGAGTGTGAGGGTGAGTGTGTGTGAGGGTGAGTGTGAGTGTGAGTGTGAGTGAGTGTGAGGGTGAGTGTGAGTGAGGGTGAGGGTGAGTGTGTGTGAGGGTGAGTGTGAGGGTGAGTGTGTGTGAGGGTGAGTGTGAGTGTGAGTGTGAGTGAGGGTGAGTGTGAGTGTGAGTGAGTGTGAGGGTGAGTGTGTGTGAGTGTGAGTGTGAGGGTGAGTGTGAGTGAGGGTGAGTGTGAGGGTGAGTGTGTGAGGGTGAGTGTGAGTGTGTGGGTATGAGTGAGTGTGTGGGTATGAGTGTGAGTGAGGGTGTGAGTGAGTGAGGGTGAGTGTGGGTGTGAGTGAGTGTGGGTATGTGAGCGAGTGAGTGTGTGTGTGAGTGAGTGAGCCAGTTTGTGTGTGTGGGTGTGAGTGAGTGTGTGTGTATGTGAGCGAGTGAGTTTGTGTGTAAGTGTTTGTGTGAGTGTGCGTGTGTGTGTGTGTGTGTGTGTGTGTGGGTATGAGTGTGTGTGTGTGTTGTTCCAGCTCCACCTGTGGCAGCCCATTCATCAAGCGGGGGTGTGAGCAGCCCCGTCTCCATTCTGGCAGCTTCACCCACATCCGGCTCCCCGTGGACTTCCTGGCTCTGAGTGTTTGTCCAGGAGATAAAGGTCTCTAGAACGATCTCACCACACGGCAATGACAGAGTGGATAAACACGGCACTTAAACACTGAGAACAACACAAAATCTTACACAAACACTCCCTGGGTGACACAGTGCCATTGAGCAAGGAGTCAACACACACAAGTCAGGTCGTGGGCGGAGCCAGCAGCTATTCAGAGTCTCAGCCAACAAGGATGTTGACTTGATTCAACTTTTATCAAACTCCTTTCATCCGTCAGAGCAGCCATCGTTGAGGCGAACGCTGAACGATGGCACGTTGATCAGCAGGAGAGGAACAGAGCGTTGCTGCGACGTCAACTTTCCAAAACATTCAAAGAAATCTGAACCAGCGCCTCGCAGGAAGCAATCATAAATGTCCATTAAAAAAATACATTGTACGTTTTCTTTTGGTAAAAGCATTTTTTTTGATGTTGTGGATTCTTCAGTGGTCAATAAAGAATTTATTCATCCTTGTTTGTTGTTCATTTTAAAAGGGTGATGAATTTTCTAGTTCTTTCAACTAATAATTGATTTTTTTGTCATTTTAAAGTGAAGTTTTACAAATGACCTGTTTTGCTTATCTTCTTGTAAAATGTTATCATACAGTATGGATTATTCAGCACTTTCTTTTTGTTTTTATCTTTAAAAGGTGAAAAAAATAACAAAAACCATGTTTGCGGTTGTATATTTTCGTACGTACGTATTGAGGGACAGATCAATGATCCTGGGTACCATTTGTTGTTCAGCTCTTGAGAGATGCTCCTGAATGCAGCAACATCAAATCAAATAAAGGGTTTCTCATTCTGCAAAGGACCTCCTGGAAGACGCTCAAGGATCCCTGAGGAACTCCGGGAGAAATTCGTTCACACGCGGATGTTGGATGACATCATCACACATCGCCCAGCGTTTGACAAACAAGCCGTGTTTGTCCTCCCTCGATGCCTTCAGTCGTCTCACACCGGTTCCACTCACTGGAACATTGGAACATTGGAACTGACCTTCACCTGTAATCTGTTAGCTAACAAGCTGCCAGCCTGCTAATCTTCCTGCATTAACTGAACTCGCCATCCAGACTTCTTCCTCCCTGAGTCCTGATGCTTTGTATCTGAGTCACGAGAACACAAGCAGCTGAAGAGACGCTCGGTGGTGGGAACACCTGAGGAATTCATCACAAGTACGGCACCTCCTCCATCAGCGAGCAGCAACTTCCACCAGCCTGCTGCTGCTACATGGTTAGCATGTTTCTTATTGGTAATGTGTCCCATGAAGATCAGGTCATTTCCTTTAACTGCACCTCCTCATCTCATTCTTCAGTTTTAGCCTAAAATCTCACAAGTAAATTACCCACTATTTGAAGTTAACTTGGGCCTTTAGAAATCACCGAACTTTTTCATGGAATTTTTCTAATCTCAATAAATGATGATGATATTTTGATATTGCTGTTTTTTGTTTGGTCCCAGGACAGGAAAAATAAAGGAATCATAACTATTTGTGTTTATAGAAACATATGGTGGCAACACGTGTGCATGCGGTGAATATCGGCGATGATTTATGACCGTTTCCGCCTGACAGCAGAGAGAAACATGAGTGGCGAAGAAACGCAAAATCACAGCGTCTTTCCTGAGACTGACGGCCCCCAAGTAACCAGGGTGAGAACGAGAGCCCCCCCCCTCTGTATCTCTATCCCTCTCTCTCTCCCTCCCTGTCTCTGGTGTAGCTCCACCTTCACTGCCAGGTTATAAAGGCTCTCATAGTCCAGGCCCTCTCATCGTGGTTCAGTCCTCAGGACCAACATGGGGACTTTGGGACTACCAGCCACAGTCTGGCTCCTCCACCTGATGACAGTCAGCTCCCTGACTCAGACCGGTGGGTCCTCGACTGCATCCTCACTCACCTCCACTCAACAGCTACTTCATCGACACTGACTGATTTCAAAAGTTAAGGCATTTCCAAAGACAGTGAAATGTCTGAGTTTGGGGGAAAATGTGTTTTTAACGCACCTAGAAGAGTTGGTTTGATAATATATTTGAATATTTCAATCAGTTCAAGGGTGAGACCAAGACAATTTAGGCCATCTGATGCTGCCTGTGTTTTCATATCTTTGTCACGTTACAGAGTTGTCCATGACGTTTATTGATGAACTGATCATTCTTCCCTTTCCTTCAGTGACTGTCGTTCCTGCTCTCAACACTCTAAGCCTGGTAATTTGCAAATGCCAGAGATGCATTCTCTCGTTTTTCCACACTAATTCAAAGTCCTCGTGCCATTGCAGCTAACGCATCTCACATCGGCCAAGTCTGCACAACCTGGGGAAACTTCCACTGGAAGACCTTCGATGGAGACTTCTTCCAGCTGACCTCCACCTGCAACTACGTGCTGGTGTCACAGTGTGACGGCAGCTACGACAACTTCAACGTCCAGATGAGACGCAAGCTGGTCAAGGACATCCCCACCATCAGCAGCATCCTCATGAGGCTGGAGGCCACGGTGGTGGAGCTCTCCAACAGCTCCGTCATCGTTAACGGCAAGATGTAAGTCTGCCGTCGGGTCTGACGCTGTTTAGATGCAGCAAGGCATCGCGAGCCGAGCGTGAACACTTAGAGTTTTTCTTATTCTGAGCTGGTTTAGTGGAGCCCCTCAGATCTAGAGATATGATTTGGTTGAGACTGAACAAGATGTCCATGACATACGTTGACACAAGAGCTTCAAATACCGGAGTGTCTGATAGGGTTTCTTGCAAAAAAAAATCTTTTTTTTTTGTGCTAATTGTTGCTGCGTGTTGTGACCTTTGGACAACAAATTAGCAACATTAGCTGACATCAGTGTTCCGTGTCTAACCAACACTGGCATCTTAATCAGTGACAACAGTGTTTCTCATAGTTTTCCCTCACTTTTTCTGTAGATTTCATCCTTTTCTGGCTATAAAAACACAGATGAGTGGTCTGAGAAGCAGCCATGAAGCCGGCCAGTTTCATTTGATCCAGCAGATGTTGGGATGAATCGTGGGTTGTACTCAGCAGCAGGATATGATTTTAAAAAGGATTAAAAAGAGTAAAATGTAACACGAGGGACTTGACTAAATACTCAAAGTGACCTGTCGCCGCCCAACCCTGAGGCCCCCTGAATGGACCCAAAACAATTTAGTTTGAATTATTATTACAATTTTATCAAAATTTGTAGCTGTCCATGTAGTGAAGCTGCAGGAACTCTACATTTGTGGTCGGATTTTAGTGTCTTATTAGTCTCCAGTGAAACAGATGAGCGTAAAAAACTGTTCACTGTGCAGGCGCCAAAGACTGACAATCGATTCCAGATTGGTGAAATGACTCTCTTTCACCTGTAGGGGGCTTTCTAAGACTTGTTCCACGCCACCGTCTTACAGGAGCGGTGGTAGGACAAATTTTGATACTTCGGTCCTGCAAGAAATCACAATATTTCCTCCTACGCCAGATAAGCAACAAAACATAAAATAATTAATTAATTGCTAAAACATTCTTAAAAGTCATATAAAAGTCTGACCTTCCATCTGTAGGGGGCACTAAAGTGGCACATTCCAGTATCTGGAGCTCTGACCAAGCCGCTGTTTCAGCACACGTCTACAGCAGCTGTTCGGTAGAATGACATCATGTCACGTCAAACACGTCGAATGTACACAGGTAGAACTGTCATCGACAGGAACATACAAAGTAAAAATATTGTTCTGGACTTTTTACCTTTTTATTCACATCCTGAAAGACTGAGGAGACGCTGTTGCTGTGCTTCAGCAGCTTCAGGACTGAAACGGATAGATTTGTCTGGTGCTGGTAGAAGACTCACAACGTTTCTACTCCATCGCTCTCTGTTTGCTGCAGGGCGTCTCTGCCTCTGGCCACGTTTGGGGTGAACATCAAGGAAACCTCATCGAGCATCACTGTTAACGCCAAGCTGGGAATCCAAGTCACCTGGAACCGGGATGACTCCCTGCATGTATGAAGCACACACACACACACACACACACACACACACACACACACACACACACACACACACACACAGATGTCAACAGTGGGGAAGGTTGGGGCGTTTAAGTCCACTTCAGTCCTCAGTCTCAGAAACACTAACAAACACACAAGGAGACCGACTCAAAAGTGGTGGGACAAAAGCTGTGGGTGACACAGAGTGATGGAGTGTGAGAGTGTGTGTGTGTGTGTGTGTGTGTGTGTGTGTGTGTGTGTGTGTGTGAGTGTGTGTGGTGGTGGTGTGTGTGTGTGGGGGGGGGGGTCCACGTGCCATACAAATATTGACAAAGACTGAGTTTCTGGGTGAGAGAGGAAAGTAGCGCAAGTAAATAAGACAAGAACTTTAAGATATGGCTGCATTCCTAACTTCAGGACTAGATGTGGTCACATGATGATGGCGCTGATGGCGTTTCAGAAACGTTTGGTCAGAGGAGTCACGGAATTATTGGGCGCTGCAGAATATATCTGCCATGTAAAGACAGATGGTTCTGTGGCAGCTGGGCTCAGGAGGTAGAGCGGCCATCTGGTAATGGTGCTTTTGCTGTTCACGACTGTGTGTTTGGTTTGCGTTCACAGATTGAATTGGACCAACAGTACCAAGGCCAGACCTGCGGACTCTGTGGGAACTTTGATGGCATTTCCAACGAATTCCTGAACAACGGTACGAGCCGGTTCAGTTCTGAGGAGCAGTTGTCGTCTTGTTTGTCTGGGTGGGGGTGCCGGATGTGTCACGGGAAACTACATTTGGGGAGATGGAATTTTTATCTCATCGTAACTTCAGGCTGATCGTAACGCTCAGCAGTGCTCAATGACGGCCTCCATATTTTCCGTCAACACATTTTTATTTTTGTGAGCTGCAACTCCTCTCATGAGTGATGTCATCATGTTGTGGCTCCCCTATGTCATTGTCAACTGCACCGTTTCAGTTTGCTTGAGGGTTTTTTTTATCCTCAAGCATAAATCAAAGTTATTTCATGGGATGATGAAGAACATTTGTTTATTGTCTTGAATGACATGTGGGAGTTTTGCTCCTGATCCGTCACCAAGGCAAAAATCATCAAGTACGACTGCTGAAACAAGGTTCTACTTGTATCATACTCACAAAGCTAAAACTCTTGGATGTGGGCGTTTGTTTGCTGACTCTTAAGCAGCAAATACCCCTGCAATCTATTGCAAAATGACCTGAACATGATGGAATGTACTTGCTGCATCACCTCTGGGATCAATGTGGCCCTAGAACCTGCAGGATGGCCGCTGTCGGTGCTTGACTATGCTGAGAGGAACAGGATGACGGGGCCGACAGAGCGCTGCGAGGAGACAGGAGACAACCCGCTCCTCAGCTGTGGAGAGAAGGTAAAACTCCACTTTAACAACTGCACTTTCTGGCCACATTTCACCTTTTCTGACTTCGGTTTAGCCAAATTCTTATTCTAGCTGGTAAATTTGGCCAATGACCCACTGAGGTAACAACTCATCCAGACTGTTAGCAAAACTACAGATTAGCCTGTTAACATTGTCAGCATTGTCTTGCTTGCTAAATCAAACTTATCAACAGGTAGTGGAGACAATTGATAACACACATGATATTAACTGTATTTCTGGTCAGTTACTTCTTTCCAATAACATTTATCTGGAAGCTTTAAACACTGTTTGACAACTAAACCTTTGGTATCTGAGCTAGCTTCCCACTCTGTGTAGCATTGCTGATTGCTACCTTGTTACTAACCATTCGTGCTTTCCCTTGAGGGGAAAAACAGAAAGGCAATAAAGTAGAACTACATGGAAGAAATGTGAATTCAGTTTTATTTTCATCTTAGCCACTGCTCACCTGGAAAAGAGGATCTCCCAGGAGTGCCCCCTCTAGTGGGAGCCAAGTCAGAATTTGCTGAAGGCACATAGTCATGAACATGTTACAAAACAAGTGATGGGTGATAAACTTTTTAAATTCAATGCAGTACCGACACTCTGTAAGAAACTAATAATTTCCGTAGTCTTTCAAAAAAAATGGTCATGTTTAGAGCTGACAGATCCTAACCCTACAGGAGAGTCACATGACAAATACTGACCATTAATGAGAGTTTTATTACAATGCAAAAACTCAAAAGAGTACAGTCAGGAAATATCTGGGTCATTAATTGAAGAAGTCCAGTATTTTACAGAAATATTATGGTTGAACTGATAAAATAATTTCTGGGAATTACATCATAAATTACATGTGAGAAGACTTTAGTGGTGTGTGGAGCTGCAATGATTTAGTGACGATCCGTTGTCCACGATTAAATAAATCAGCAACTAATTTGATATTTGTTTGTTTCAGGCGACTTAGAAATGAAACTCAAACGTTCTCATTTCTGTTGTGCACAGCAGCAACAGCTGTTTCTAAAGCCCCTGGAGCCAGAAGGCAGCATCCATGTGTGCCTGTGTGTATATTGTATGTGCATCTGTGGTGCAGCTGGAATGACGCGACCGTTAACACCCTCTTTTATACGTGAATGAATTATATGTGTATGTATATATATATATATATATATATATATATATATATATATATATATATATATATATATATATATGTATATATATGTATGTATATATATATGTATATATGTATGTATATATATATGTATATATATGTATGTGTATATATGTATATATATGTATGTGTATATATATATGTATATATATGTATGTATATATATATGTATATATATATGTATGTATATATATATGTATATATATGTATGTGTGTGTGTATATATATATATATATATATATATATACATATATATATATATATATATATATATATATATATATATATATATATATACATATATATATATATATATATATATATATATATATATATATATATTAAAGGATTCAGTGCCAGTGGCCCGTGAGGACCATCATGACAAGATGAAGAGTGACTGATCTCCAGCTCTCAGGGAGCCTCCCAGCTCCTCTCAGGTCCCTCATTACCTCCAAGTGTGAAAGACAACAAAAATCAAAGCTGTTTTCCAGGCGCTCTCCAACAAATGAGAGAGGTTCCTTCATCAGTTAACTGTTAGAGGTGATCTTCAGAAGCTGGACAGCGTTGAAAGAACAGCTGGATCAGTAAAGCGAGAACTGCCACAAAATGGTATCATATCACTGTGACACTAGAGGCCTCTTACCTTCAGTCTGCCGTCTCTTGTTGGCTGCCCGCTGCCGCCACCACCACCGTCGTCATCATCATCCACCACCCCTTCTGCTTCCAGACGTTCTGTGACCAGCTCTTCACCAGTGATCCATTCAGCGGCTGCCAAGATCTCCTGGATTTGGAATCCTTCAGTCGAGCCTGCATGGTGGATATGTGCAACTCTACAGAGAACTTGGACTCTGTCCTCTGCAAAACCATCTCCGAATTCTCCAGACAGTGTGTCCATGCAGGTGGCGAGCCCCAGCAATGGAGGAACACAACCTTCTGTAGTAAGAAAGCAAACACTTAAAGATGACAGTTCACATGACGTCCTGCAGAACAGTTTCATTGTCACCAGTTCAGCATCGTTAAGGAGTTTGTCTCCACAGACCAGGAATGTCCGTTCAACATGGAGTTCCTGGAGTGCAGCAGCTCGTGTCCTGACAGCTGCAGCAACCCTCAGGCTGGCCGGACGTGTGACAGCCACTGCCACGACGGCTGCAGCTGTCCTGCTGGTATCCACATCATTTTAATGTTCAGGAAAACATGCCAATCTCTCTCACGTGTGCCACTAACAATCGTTTTCCTCCCTCTCAGGAATGGTGTTTGATGACATCAGCAACAGTGGCTGCGTGTCCGTGGATCAGTGTCCATGTCTGCACAACAGCAAAGTCTACATGTCAGGAGAGTCGTACTCGCATGACTGCAGATCCTGGTGAGATAACGACTCTGTAGAGGATCCACGTGCAAATGAGAAAAACTAGTGGGAAGGGACGTTGCTTTATATCAATGCACAGGGGAAGCACTGGAAAATCAGTTCGGAGTTCAAACTCTCGTGGATGAGAGGTTCAGAGGAAGAAGTCAAGTTAGTAACATGCAGCTATGAGATATGAATGAGGACAGAAGGAACGAGAAGCCCAGTGCATCATGAGGGGTCCCTGCCAGAATCAAGATATATAGCGGGATAACTTGGGGGTGGGGCTGGCCTGAGCTTTACCAAAAAGGAAAGTCTTAAGATTTACCACTCTGTGTTGCACCTGCGTACCCCTGCGTACCTCCACACCCCAGCCTGATGCGCACGCCACAAAAATGCCTTCAATCAGAGAATCAAGTGAGTGGACCAGGGTTCTGGTCTCTGGTACTGAGTTCCTCCAGCTGGTCACCAGCAAAGAACCCTGATCACATCTATCTTTTCTACTCTAAAACCACCTGTTGCCCAACAAGCACCACACTTGGAATTGAGCTACTAGAGTTGATGACTTCTGCATTCGGTTGTTACTCATCAACCCTTTGTGTGTTGACAGTGTGTGTGATAGCGGTCGCTGGAGGTGTACAGAGGAGAACTGTCCAGGAACCTGCTCTGTGGAGGGTGGAGCCCACATCAACACCTTCGATGGGAAAGTCTACACCTTCCACGGAGACTGTTCCTACGTTCTGGCAAAGGTAAATTGTTCATATACTGCCACATTCACGCCAACGTCACGCCACATAGCAGCAGAGAAGGTGGCGTGGGTGGTTGCTTCCTACGGACTACAACATAGGACCACCGAGCAACACAGTGTTATTCTGTATTTTGTAGCATCCGTTTAATGCAGGGTCCAGACCCCTTAACACTTTCTCCACCACTGACCAGATTTTCTGGCAATCGATGTTTTCACTGTCATACAGTAGAGGGTGCTCTTGCGCACCTTGTGACTGTGGCTAGGTCCAAAAATGAAATGTTATGCATATACAGCAACTCCTGACGGAAGGTCAACAGGTCCATGGGAGAGCACTGAACCAGTCCCCACCACCTCCATCAGTTAGTGACGGATGGTTTTAGGACAACATCTCTGCTTTGGTGGAATTTGTTTTTTTGAATTTGTGTTGAATTTTCATCAGCTTGCTAACATCACCACTGCCTCATTACTACTCCTGACTTTAAACATTTCAAATAAGACAGGAATAAGGCGGCTGAGTGATGAGCTGTTTTTTTCTCGTCCTTTCTAATCTATATTTGTTTTTTTGCTCCCATGTGTGTTGCAGCAGAGTAACGGCTCCTCCTACACAGTGCTGGTGGACCTGGTCCAGTGTGGTCTGGCGGACCGCAGGACCTGTCTCCGAGCTGTGACTCTGGCCTTGTACAGCAACTCCATGGTAAACACCTCTCTACTCTATCTGGTTATAATGGAGATTTTCAGTTGACTTCATCCAAACAGAGAAACAACCAGGTTTAACGTTTACTCAAAGAATTGTTCATAAATGCTGTTGGACTCACGGATTCTTAAATCTGTCTGCTCTCAAACCGGCAGGTTGTTAAGGTTCAGGCCTCCGGGCAGGTCTACGTGAACCAGATTCTCTCTCAGCTGCCACTCTTCTCACGTGAGTTACAGACAAACCGACAATCAGTGTAGAGGAACTAGCAGCAACCACTTCACACGTCACTGACCTCCACCTTTGACCGCCAAAATAGTCACAGTTGGTGAGTCCCAGTGGATGGATGACCTTCAATGCCCTGATGTTTGAACTCCGTGGAGACGTAAAAATAGAACCTCCTGGGCTGCCCACCACCATTTGAATGCAACAATCAGTGTCAGGATGTCTGGTTCTAAAGTCGCTCCGGTGTGGAGTTGTGACCCACGTTGATCTTGTGTGGGTTCTGGCTGTCAATGAACCACAATCCAGTTTTTTCCAAGTGTCAGATATTGTGAAACATCCTTGGGTTCTGTGAAAGGCTCAATATAAATGCAATATATGATCATAATTCTAATTATAGTAATTAGTATTATTATTAGAGCTATTATGTGATGCTTCATCACAACCCATTGTTGCAGCTTTAAAATGGTTGATAATTTATCTCACAACTGCCACAAAATGATGAAAGGCAGAGCCTTTGCACTGATAACACCTGGACCTGCTGCTTCATGCCTACGATCCATCGAGCGCTGAGTGGTACGCAAATTTCTGTCACTGACGTTTTCATTTTGGCTGGCGGCTCTAGCGGAGCTGAGTGCCTTTAGGCTTTCATCCTTCTACATCGCCATAACAACCAAGGTGGGCATAGATCTGATGGTCCAGCTGTCCCCCTTGATGCAGGTCTTTGTGTCAGCTGACACTTCTCTCCAAGGAACCACCTCTGGTATGGTTCCACAGTGCTGATTCCTCCACATTCACTAAAGGTAAATCTTTCCTTCCAGGTTGAATTCCATTGATTGTTGGTGTCATCTGGCAGGTTTGTGTGGGAATTTCAACAACATAATGAGTGATGACTTCAGGGGCACGAGCGGGCTGGTGGAGGGCACCGCTGCAGCCTTTGCCAATGCCTGGAAAACCAGAGCAAGTTGCCTGGATGTCAGAGCTCGCTTTGGACACCCGTGTAGTCAGGGCTTCAGCAAGGGTGAGCTGGACGCCTTTCCCAAATCACCTCGCCCATCAGGACATTTGACGTGTTCTGGAACATCTTCATTTCTGTACGTTTCTGTGTTTCAGAGGCTTACGCCCAGTACTGGTGCTCCAAACTAACCAATCCTAACGAAGGGTTTGCTCCATGCCACTCCGTCATCAGCCCAAGCACATACAAAGATGTAAGTCTGCACCCAGAAAAGCTGCGATGACAAATGAAACCTCATCATCCACGGTAACATGTCGCCATGTCACCTCACAGAACTGCATGTATGACAGCTGTAACTGTGAGAACAGCGAGGAGTGCATGTGTGCTGCCGTCTCCTCCTACGTCTATGCCTGCACAGCTGCAGGAATCCAGATCAACAACTGGAGGAAATCCATCTGCAGTTGAGTCCAACAACCCTTTTGTTTCCCGCAGTAACAGAGAGAGGCGGGGTTACAAATGAGTAGAGCCAATCACGCCAGTAGATCTAGATCAGTAGATTTAAAAGATCCCATTTGAAGAGGGTCAAGCATCTGAGGTTCCTCTGTTGCTGGTCGTTTTTCTGCTCAACCAGGTAGATTCAGTGCATCATGTCCAGTGGGAACAGTGTATGGATACAACATGACGTCCTGTGGTCGGACATGCCGCTCTCTCAGCCAGGCTGACTACTCGTGCCAAGTCAGCTTCACTGCCGTGGATGGTTGCGGCTGCTCCGACGGAACCTTCATGAACGAAGAAGGCCAGTGTGTGTCTGCCACAAGCTGCCCCTGCTATGATAAAGACACCTTGATTCCTGCTGGCCAGACCGTCAGCAAAGATGGAACCACATGGTAAAGCAAGAGTGGAGGGATGTTAGATTTTCCCTTCATATTCAAGTTTTTACCAGTGACGCTCTGCTCAGAATAAAACCTCTGCATGTCCTTTTTATTTGACAAAACCTGTTTTAAAACCGTTTTCAGAGGTTTTGTAAAAAGTGCAGCCATTTCAGGAAAGTGCATTCTTGAAAATCCCCCAAAACACCTCAAGTAATAACATTTCTGAAAAACTGAAAGAGTTTTTCCCCCCAAAATTCACGATTTTTATGAAAACTGAAACTCTGCATCTTACGCCTTGCATGAGGGTGATCAATGATGGTCACATGATTAGGAAAACCCTTTGAATGTCATACGAAATATACTATAAAATACACACATATACATATATATATACACACACACACATATATATATATATATATACATATACATATGTGTGTGTATATATATATATATATACACACATACGTGTGTACGTATATATATATATATACATACATACATACATATATGTACATAGAGTGTATATATATATACACTCTGTGTACATATATGTATGTATGTATGTATGTATATATATACATACATATATATATACATATACATATATGTGTGTGTATATATACACACACATATACGTGTGTGCGTATATATATATATACATACATACATACATACATATATGTTACAGAGTGTATATATATATATATATATATATATATATATATACACACATACATATTTATACACAGTGTAGATATGTGTGTGTGTATATATATATATATATATATACATACATATATACACACAGTATATATATACACATCCATATATATACACAGTATATACAGTATATGTATATAGTTATACACATATATGTATGTCACTGTGTGTATATATATATATATATATACATTATATATACACATTTATATGTGTGTACACACACACACACACACACACACTCATATATCTACATACATATGGGAAGAAATATCAACCCAGCTTCTCCTATTCATTTCCAAAGTATCTGCAGACATGGAGCTCTCAGCTGCCCTGGAGGGGCTCAACTACTGGGTAGGTTTCCTTTCCATACATGTTCAGTCTTTGCTTTTGTTTTGTTTCCTCACGTCTATCAATTGCACAGAACTTTTTCTGTATACATAAAGACTGAAGAAGAAGGGTTTATGGTAAATTGTAGATGGAATTATGTTGATGACGTCTGGGGTAAGACATCAACATAATTCCATCTGCAATTTTACATAAATACTTTTTCAGTCTGGGTAGGACATGAGCCTTTCTCCTCTAACTCAGGTTATGTTGTTAATTTGCCAGCCTCACCATCGTGTGCTGCCCCTATGGTCTACTTTGACTGCTCTGGAGCTCTACCTGGGACTGCTGGAACAGAGTGTCAGAAGAGCTGCAGCATGCTGGACATTGCTTGTGTACGCTCAGTGTTACACATACTCATAGTAGAATATAGCGCACCCTTGCACAGGTCTTGTTTGGCTTACCTTCTCTGCCCCCCTTCTTTGACTGGCTTCAGATCAGCACTGGCTGCATATCTGGCTGCATGTGTCCTGACGGCCTGGTGTCAGATGGAACTGGAGGCTGTATCACAGAGATGAGCTGTCCTTGTCTCCACAATGACAAAGTCTACCAGCCTGGACAGACGCTGACTGTGGACTGCAACACCTGGTTTGTACAAAACCTGCACAGACATTCACACATTCAGTCACTGAACAGTCACTTCATGGGCAGTAAAGGACCAGTGTACAGGATTTAATGCTATCTAGAGATAAATGTTCATCTGGAAGCTATGGAATCAATTATGGTGTACCACAAGGACCAATTTTGGGCCCCACACTTTTTATCTTCTAATAGTTAAAGCTTGGAAACATAACCAGAAGGCAAGGAATAACTTCCAACAGGACTTTTCTTGAATGTGTTTTACATTCAGGGTGAGGCAGTTGCTCTATGATTGTAAGCCAACAGATTTCAACATATATGTTTACATGCGACATTCTGCACCTCTGAACCTTTTAGAAACACCATTATTATCGTGATCATTATCGCAAGAAGCTTTTAAAACAAATACATTTCATCAACTTAGAAATTTCCACGAAGGCGGGGTTGATGGCAGGAATAAAATGTGTTTGTGTCTCCTCAGCTATTGCAGCGGCAGGAAATTCACATGTACTGACAATGTGTGTGACGCGGTGTGCAGCATCTATGGCGATGGTCATTACATCACCTTTGATGATAAAAGGTTTGACTTCAGCGGACAGTGTGAATACTCACTCCTCCAGGTACCAGCGGGCTATAACTATACTGTAAACAAATAATGGAAAACTGGTTTAAGATTTTAGTTGTTGGGGTTTACCTGGTAACCAATCCCACCATAAATTTTCCTCCATCCAATTCCAAATACAAACAAGTTTGAACATGTGACCCCAAGATTTACTATAAAATTTACTCAAAACCCAATCACTTTGTAATTTTTGAAAATTCCACATAACAATTCAAGCATTTTAAGGAATTTCAGCATCCATGTAAACCCAACTCTATGAACCAAACCCTGAGCACTATGGGATTGGACATAATACTAAGTGTATTTGTCAGAATCTTCCTGATGGTTTTAAGGATGGTGTCCAGTCATGCGTGTCTCTGTCTGTGTCACTTCAGGACTACTGTGACCAAGGTCAGGACAATGGAACATTCAGAATTATCACGGAGAATGTTCCCTGTGGAAGCACAGGAACCACCTGCTCCAAGGCCATCAAGATCTTCTTGGAGGTGATCACGACACACGGACACTCATGTTCTACAGCAAACACCAGATCGGAATCTCAAACCCAGTGCTGATGGTCACAGTCAATGCCGGCGTACAAGAACCTATGGACTACATTATTGACACATCTCTGCCACAGTGAAAACAAAATCACTGTTTAAATATTCAATGTGTGGCCCTTCCACTTCTGGTCTTGCTCATCAATTAACTCAGAGAGGATTTTAACACGACCTGCAAAAATAAACATGAAACTCATCTGAAATTAGCAACCATGTTGATGACTAATAACACAAGTGATCTCAACAATCAGCTGACAATCAGACAACACTGTAACTTAGGGTAGCACAATGAATTTGATCTTTAGGGCCTACTTGTTCCTGAGGCCAGTGTATCGTTTGATACTACAAAAGAAGTTCAGCATATTTACGAGTATTGATGTATATTGAGGTTAGGAGGAGTCTGGAGTTTTTCCTGAGCTCACACGACATTTATTCCCTGCTGGAACTGCTACCTCCATGAACTTACCCTGGAAAATAGGTAGAAGATGGATGGATGGAGCAGTAAAACCATTGATGGTTGGTTATGTTGTCATCTGCAGGACAATGAATTTCAACTTAAAGATGAGAACTTCCAGGTGGTGAAGGGCAGCAGCCAGGTGTTCCCTGCTCAGGTGCACAAGATGGGTATTTACCTGGTAGTCACAATCAAGCTGGGACTTGTGCTCATGTGGGACACGAAGACAAGTCTCTTCATTAAACTCCACCCACAGTTCCAGGTAAACAACCGTCTCATCTGCTGCTGATAGAGCTTTTTATTTTTTTTTATTTTTGTCAGGCTTATAATCGGGATCAATCATCATCCACGTCAAAGAACCTGAAGGACATTTTGTTCCACGAAGAAACTTTGATATTCGAAGAGCAACATTAAGAAAAATGAATCACAGAATAATAACTCATGGCATTAACAGTGCCAAGCTTTGTTTAGCCTCTTTTCGCTTGTTCCAAAGATTTTAATTACACCCCCAATGTTCTGTGAAGGCCCAGGACCGTTTTGACCTTTAAAGAACATAACAGATGGTCTCAGAACATCTCTTCCTAGGTTTGTAAGTATCCAGGAAATGGGTGTCAAGCTATGAAAGGCAAAATTAACCACATCTGACATTCTAACTCTGTAAGATTGTGTCTTAACTAAATCTGTTTCATTTTATGCTGGCCTACTGTAAATTACCATCAACGTGTTTTGTAGTCAGCTGAATTTGCTCTCTGACATGTGGCCAAGTTACCACAGGTTTAGAAACTGGACAGTACAAGCATCAGATGGGAATGTTCCAATGATGAGGTTGGTGAACCCTTTCCTCAGGGTCAGGTCTGCGGTCTATGTGGAAACTATGACGGCAACATCAGGAATGACTTCACAACACGTTCCCAGGAGAGAGTATCAGATGTTCTTGAGTTTGGTAACAGTTGGAAGGTTTCGTCAAGCTGCCCCAATGCCCAGCTCATCAGCGATCCCTGTTCCTCCAACCGCTACCGGGCAGCCTGGGCCCAAAAACAGTGTAGCATCATCACCAGCGTGACGTTCCAGAGCTGCCACTCACAGGTAACTATGGTGACAGCAAACATAACTGATGTTCAACGTAATAAGGCTCATAGTATTAGCAGAAGTCCAGGTGATGAATATTCAGTTTATATCTGAGTATAGAAAGTAGGGGGGCAGGACTTTGCTTTGGTTCCCACTCTCCTGGGTCCACTAGGCTAGCCCACCTCACATGGAGTAGGATGGCTGATGGACCTGCTGTCTGTTTTGGTCCATGTCCTCGTCGCTGTTGCTTACTATTTACATGGCAAACACATCCAGAGATGATAATGTGGCAGTTATTTCATTGCTGTGCCCTTGCAGTGCTTACTGTACCTGTCATTGCGTCCATAGCTCTCTGGATGGAATCTGTGTATACTCAAATGCTGTGTCCCAAATCACATACTGCCACACTACATACTTAAAATTTTGAGTATACTCAACTCAAAATGGAAAAAGTATAGATAGTATGCGAAAATTGAGTATGTAAAAGTACCCGCATGCTGTACTCAAATCGGTCAAGATTCTGAGTATGCGACTGTGGACACTCACCGCACTCATTTCATCGATAAAAATGGCGGCGGACAGCAGTGGTGAGAGTCGGTCCACGCTGACTTGTACAGAGTCGTCTTTCCATTAAATAACAGGGACAAGTTTGAAATTCTGTGTGGACACGGGTTTGAAAAAATAAAACGACTCATCACCAACATGTTTCGCTAGATAGATAACACAAATCCACATACTGTTGACCTTCAGTCAATAGAAGGAGGACATCACGTTGTCGGCGCCGATTGTGGCGTAACAACGTGCGATGACCATTCATTTAGCTGTTTTACTGCTTCAAAAACCGACAAACAAGTGCACACAAAAGGTGGCGGTAATTAGCTGATGCTGATGCGGTGCTAGCCAGTCATAAATCGGCGTAGAAGAAGAAGAAGAAGACATCATGTCACCAAGTGCACCTCGTGGCGGGATGCGATTTGGGACAGCACTGCACCCTCTAAACTAGCGTACTACCTGATTGAGTATGTAGTATGATTAGAATACTCAATTAGAAAAACGTAAGTATGCAGTATGGAAGTATGCGAGTTGGGACACACTAAAAGTTTCTTCAAGAACTGATGTTTAAAAGGAGATTTACTGATTAGGACTAATTGCCTAACTATTATGATACTCACTGTGTGAGTAAAATGAGCTTTTAAATTTCTAGTTACCATCTATTTTGTCAAAGTGAAGGACAAACAACAATAACATTTTGACTCCAAAAGGCCACAAAAACAGAACAAGAGAATCCAACAACATACCAACAACAACTAAACGCGAACAGACAGAAGCAAGGAAATGGTAGCGCTCCTAGCAGGAGGGAGCTTATTGATGTAGCATGTATAGCTACCACAACTGACGACAGTGTTAAAAGTAACACCAGGAAAGATGATCAAGAAGTCTTGGTTCACCTACATTTGGCGAGTTGTCCCTTAAGTCCTGAGGTGCTTTGTGTCACTGCGCTCAATTTGGCAAAACTCCTCGTCAGTGCCCCTGGGTGATGAAGTTTATCAAGTACTCACAAGCTAACTTCAAATGGGGGTCAACCGCTTGTGGAGAGTCAACTTGGGGGTTTTGAGAAAGTTCTGAGTCTGCTACACTGTATTTTTGTGTGTGTGTGTGTGTGTGTGTTTTCAAGGTTGATCCGGGGCCTTACTTTGACTCCTGTGTGAGAGACACCTGTGCTTGTGACACTGGTGGGGACTGCGAGTGTCTCTGCACGGCCCTGGCAGCCTACGCCAAAGTTTGTAATGAAGCTGGAACATGTGTCAAATGGCGAACTCCAAAGATGTGCCGTAAGTTTGCTAACATCGCATGTGGATTTAAAATTGACCTAAAATGTAATTCTGTCTGCCGTATTAAAGTATAACATTATTCTATGAGAATGTTTAAGAAGCACTGTCTTGTGTAGCTGTCTTCTGTGACTACTTTAACTCCCATGGTGGCTGTGAGTGGCACTACAAGCCTTGTGGAGCTGACTGCATGAAGACATGTAGGAATCCATCAGGAAACTGCTCAGAACTCATCAGTGGTCTGGAAGGTACAGGAGAGCAAACTTTTTATTGTGTCATTGCGTTAAACGAAAGAGCTTAGTGCAGCATGGGCCTGATGTAGCTTCCATCTGTTCAGAGGAACCAGTGAATGTTCCCCAGATGTGCTTCCTATCCATGTTTAGAGATTTGTGTCTCAAGGCCACGATCCTCAACGCTGCTTTGTTCATCCATGTAAAATTGAGGCTGTTAAGCTTGTATTTTCCTAAATTGGCATTTGTTTGAGTCAAACTGTTGTGGAACTTGATTCATCTGCTTTACATCCGTTTTATCAGAAGATTCCTCTGAACTTGAAGCGGTTTCTTAGTGCTTTTTCTGCTAACAGTGTCTGATTTTCTACATGAATTTAAAGTCTTGCCTGTATATGAAAACAGCACAACCAGTTCTGGAATTAGGAAGAACTCAAACATGTCTTCAGTGCAACATGATGATGATGCAGTCAAATTATGATGGTGTTGCAGGTTGCTATCCACAATGTCCCCCGACCCAGCCCTACTTCAATGAAGACACCATGCAGTGTGTCACCTGGGACCAATGTGGCTGCCATGATGGGAGAGGCACCCACTACAGCGTTGGAGATAAGGTTCCATCAAGCAACTGTAACACTTGGTATGTCTGACTGAACATTCATCTTCAGGCCCAACCCATCCATATGTCTTCTGTGCAGAGGTGGAGGGCATGATGTATGCAGCTACAACACTGACTAATCTGTCAGTTGTAGGGTTTGGTTAAAATGTATAAAATATACCACCATGACAGGGGTATTCAGTTAAAATTCAAAAAGGTCCAGTTTGAGGAAATGTAAGCAGTCCAGCACATCATAGTCAACTTGCATGGTAACATATAGATTTGCTGTAGCTTAAGTTGGATCAGGATCTCGATAGAGTCAACAACTGATTGTCAAATACAAAGAAGTAATATTTCAGTGGTGCAGCACAAGCTGCAGTCACAAGTTTGCCATTGGATGACAATTTAGGTAAGCAGTCTTGCTCCTTCTGCTTTCTGTGAGTCCCCCTCACAACGCCACACTATCACCTCTGAAGTAGCTGGTGAGGAGCAACCTACATACTGAAATTGGCACATTTGAAAGAGTTTCTTGCACAGAGCGTGGCCCATTTTTGTTTCCCCAACATTATTTTGGAAGGGCATCGTTGCTGCATCCTGATGACAATGACAAGCTTAGAGAAACACAAACAAGCTACAGCCTTTTTCTACCACAGCAGAATGATGACAGGTTGAGCCAGATGTCTCGTCTGAGCTGAAACAGTGCCACAGAGGGACATCTAGCAAACCAAGACGAGAGGAGTTGCTGGAATGTTGCTGTATTAGTAATTTTCAAAGAATTTCATTGTAAAGTAATTCTTCTGCCCACAGAATGGTAATGTAGACAATTTCTGATTTATCTTAAAGTTCCTGTACACTCTCTGGAATAAATTGCAGCTATGACATGAACTGTGAGTACCTGAAATCACTGACATAAAACAAATACAAGATATTAATAGATATTAATTTATATACAAATGTGTGTGAGAAGGAGACTGAAATGATAATGTTCTCACTTTACAGCATGTACATGCTTGGTTCATGGGAAAAACTACAAATATGGGGAAACTATCTACAGTACTATGGATGGGCTAGGAAACTGCATCACAGCTGAATGTGGAACTAATGGTACCATAACACGGAAAATGTACCCATGCTCAACGACAACCACACCTGGTGCTCAAACAACTCCCTTTGAATTCAGCACAATTGGAAAGACGACTTCAGGTAAGAATTTGTGATCAGGAAAATGAAAACGTAGGAATGAAAAAGTATGTGGCTGGTGAGCAAATAAAGAGGTATAACAGAAGAAATTGATTAAAAATTAGTACAAAATGAAAAATATTCCAGATATTCACTCATCTGCTTTCTCACAGCTGTTACTCCAACACCACCGGAAACAACAAAGGGAGCTACGACAACAGAAGTAACATCTGTTAGAGTAGACACAACAAAGCCACCTAAAGAAGTTACTAAACATACTGGCCCAGTAACAATCTCGACCACAAGTGTTGTTGAAAGTACAACGTCAGTGCCAGGAGTCGCAACAAAGACCCCTGAAACGGCAGTTGTAACATCCAGACCTTCTGTTAGTACCACAAGAACTGAGGTGCCAAACACAACCGCAAAGGAAACCACAACCAAACCTGAAGAAACAACCTCTTCAGAGGCTACATCAGTAAAAGTTGGGACAACAAAGCCACCTAAGGTAATTACCACTGGCCCAGTAACAATCTCGACCACACCTGTCAATGAAAGTACAACGTCAGTGCGAGGAGTCGCAACAAAGACCCCTGAAACGGCAGTTGTAACCTCCAGACCTTCTGTTAGTACCACAAGTACTGAGGTGGCAACTACAACCACAAAGGAAACCACAACCAAACGGGAAGAAACAACCACTTCAGAGGCTACATCAGTAAAAGTTGGGACAACAAAGCCACCTAAGGTAATTACCACTGGCCCAGTAACAATCTCGACCACACGTGTCAATGAAAGTACAACGTCAGTGCCAGGAGTCACAACAAAGACCCCTGAAACGGCAGTTGTTACATCCAGACCTTCTGTTAGTACCACAAGTACTGAGGTGCCAACAACAACCACGAAGGAAACCACAACCAAACCTGAAGAAACAACCACTTCAGAGGCTACATCAGTAAAAGTTGGGACAACAAAGCCACCTAAGGTAATTACCACTGGCTCAGTAACAATCTCGACCACTAGTTTTGTTGAAAGTACAACGTCAGTGCCAGGAGTCGCAACAAAGACCCCTGAAACGGCAGTTGTAACATCCAGACCTTCTGTTAGTACCACAAGTACTGAGGTGCCAACAACAACCACGAAGGAAACCACAACCAAACCTGAAGAAACAACCTCTTCAGAGGCTACATCAGTAAAAGTTGGGACAACAAAGCCACCTAAGGTAATTACCACTGGCTCAGTAACAATCTCGACCACAAGTGTTGTTGAAAGTACAACGTCAGTGCCAGGAGTCTCAACAAAGACCCCTGAAACGGCAGTTGTAACATCCAGACCTTCTGTTAGTACCACAAGTACTGAGGTGCCAAAAACAACCACAAAGGAAACCACAATTAAACCTGAAGAAACAACCTCTTCAGAGGCTACATCAGTAAAAGTTGGGACAACAATGCCACCTAAGGTAATTACCACTGGCTCAGTAACAATCTCGACCACAAGTGTTGTTGAAAGTACAACGTCAGTGCCAGGAGTCGCAACAAAGACCCCTGAAACGGCAGTTGTAACATCCAGACCTTCTGTTAGTACCACAAGTACTGAAGTGCCAACAACAACCACGAAGGAAACCACAACTAAACCTGAAGAAACAACCTCTTCAGAGGCTACATCAGTAAAAGTTGGGACAACAAAGCCACCTAAGGTAATTACCACTGGCCCAGTAACAATCTCGACCACACCTGTCAATGAAAGTACAACGTCAGTGCCAGGAGTCACAACAAAGACCCCTCAAACGGCAGTTGTTACATCCAGACCTTCTGTTAGTACCACAAGCACTGAGGTGCCAACAACAACCACGAAGGAAACCACAACCAAACCTGAAGAAACAACCACTTCAGAGGCTACATCAGTAAAAGTTGGGACAACAAAGCCACCTAAGGTAATTACCACTGGCTCAGTAACAATCTCGACCACAAGTGTTGTTGAAAGTACAACGTCAGTGCCAGGAGTCGCAACAAAGACCCCTGAAACGGCAGTTGTAACATCCAGACCTTCTGTTAGTACCACAAGTACTGAGGTGCCAAAAACAACCACAAAGGAAACCACAATTAAACCTGAAGAAACAACCTCCTCAGAGGCTACATCAGTAAAAGTTGGGACAACAATGCCACCTAAGGTAATTACCACTGGCTCAGTAACAATCTCGACCACAAGTGTTGTTGAAAGTACAACGTCAGTGCTAGGAGTCGCAACAAAGACCCCTGAAACGGCAGTTGTAACATCCAGACCTTCTGTTAGTACCACAAGTACTGAAGTGCCAACAACAACCACGAAGGAAACCACAACCAAACCTGAAGAAACAACCTCTTCAGAGGCTACATCAGTAAAAGTTGGGACAACAAAGCCACCTAAGGTAATTACCACTGGCCCAGTAACAATCTCGACCACTAGTGTTGTTGAAAGTACAACGTCAGTGCCAGGAGTCGCAACAAAGACCCCTGAAACGGCAGTTGTTACATCTAGACCTTCTGTTAGTACCATAAGTACTGAGGTGCCAATAACAACCACAAAAGAAACCACAACCAAACCTGAAGAAACAACCTCTTCAGAGGCTACATCAGTAAAAGTTGGGACAACAAAGCCACCTAAGGTAATTACCACTGGCCCAGTAACAATCTCGACCACTAGTGTTGTTGAAAGTACAACGTCAGTGCCAGGAGTCGAAACAAAGACCCCTGAAACGGCAGTTGTTACATCCAGACCTTCTGTTAGTACCACAAGTACTGAGGTGCCAACAAAAAACACAAAAGAAACCACAACCAAACCTGAAGAAACAACCACTTCAGAGGCTACATCAGTAAAAGTTGGGACAACAAAGCCACCTAAGGTAATTACCACTGGCCCAGTAACAATCTCGACCACACCTGTCAATGAAAGTACAACGTCAGTGCCAGGAGTCGCAACAAAGACCCCTGAAACGGCAGTTGTAACATCCAGACCTTCTGTTCGTACCACAAGTACTGAGGTGCCAACAACAACCACGAAGGAAACCACAACCAAACCTGAGGAAACAACCACTTCAGAGGCTACATCTGTAAAAGTTGGGACAACAAAGCCACCTAAGGTAATTACCACTGGCCCAGTAACAATCTCGACCACTAGTGTTGTTGAAAGTACAACGTCTGTGCCAGGAGTCGAAACAAAGACCCCTGAAACGGCAGTTGTTACATCCAGACCTTCTGTTAGTACCACAAGTACTGAGGTGCCAACAACAACCACGAAGGAAACCACAACCAAACCTGAAGAAACAACCTCTTCAGAGGCTACATCAGTAAAAGTTGGGACAACAAAGCCACCTAAGGTAATTACCACTGGCTCAGTAACAATCTCGACCACACCTGTCAATGAAAGTACAACGTCAGTGCCAGGAGTCGCAACAAAGACCCCTGAAACGGCAGTTGTAACATCCAGACCTTCTGTTCGTACCACAAGTACTGAGGTGCCAACAACAACCACGAAGGAAACCACAACCAAACCTGAGGAAACAACCACTTCAGAGGCTACATCTGTAAAAGTTGGGACAACAAAGCCACCTAAGGTAATTACCACTGGCTCAGTAACAATCTCGACCACTAGTTTTGTTGAAAGTACAACGTCAGTGCCAGGAGTCGCAACAAAGACCCCTGAAACGGCAGTTGTTACATCCAGACCTTCTGTTAGTACCACAAGTACTGAGGTGCCAACAAAAAACACAAAAGAAACCACAACCAAACCTGAAGAAACAACCTCTTCAGACGCGACATCTGTAAAAGTTGGGACAACAAAGCCACCTAAGGTAATTACCACTGGCCCAGTAACAATCTCGACCACACGTGTCAATGAAAGTACAACGTCAGTGCCAGGAGTCACAACAAAGACCCCTGAAACGGCAGTTGTTACATCCAGACCTTCTGTTAGTACCACAAGTACTCAAGTGCCAACAACAACCACAAAAGAAACCAAAACCAAACCTGAAGAAACAACCTCTTCAGAGGCTACATCAGTAAAAGTTGGGACAACAAAGCCACCTAAGGTAATTACCACTGGCCCAGTAACAATCTCGACCACACGTGTCAATGAAAGTACAACGTCAGTGCCAGGAGTCACAACAAAGACCCCTGAAACGGCAGTTGTTACATCCAGACCTTCTGTTAGTACCACAAGTACTCAAGTGCCAACAACAACCACAAAAGAAACCAAAACCAAACCTGAGGAAACAACCTCTTCAGAGGCTACATCGGTAAAAGTTGGGACAACAATGCCACCTAAGGTAATTACCACTGGCCCAGTAACAATCTCGACCACAAGTGTTGTTGAAAGTACAACGTCAGTGCCAGGAGTCGCAACAAAGACCCCTGAAACGGCAGTTGTAACATCCAGACCTTCTGTTAGTACCACAAGTACTGAAGTGCCAACAACAACCACGAAGGAAACCACAACCAAACCTGAAGAAACAACCTCTTCAGAGGCTACATCAGTAAAAGTTGGGACAACAAAGCCACCTAAGGTAATTACCACTGGCCCAGTAACAATCTCGACCACTAGTGTTGTTGAAAGTACAACGTCAGTGCCAGGAGTCACAACAAAGACCCCTGAAACGGCAGTTGTTACATCCAGACCTTCTGTTAGTACCACAAGTACTGAGGTGCCAACAACAACCACGAAGGAAACCACAACCAAACCTGAGGAAACAACCACTTCAGAGGCTACATCTGTAAAAGTTGGGACAACAAAGCCACCTAAGGTAATTACCACTGGCCCAGTAACAATCTCGATCACTAGTGTTGTTGAAAGTACAACGTCAGTGCCAGGAGTCGAAACAAAGACCCCTGAAACAGCAGTTGTTACATCCAGACCTTCTGTTAGTACCACAAGTACTGAGGTGCCAACAACAACCACGAAGGAAACAACAACCAAACCTGAAGAAACAACCTCTTCAGAGGCTACATCAGTAAAAGTTGGGACAACAAAGCCACCTACGGTAATTACCACTGGGTCAGTAACAATCTCGACCACTAGTTTTGTTGAAAGTACAACGTCAGTGCCAGGAGTCGAAACAAAGACCCCTGAAACAGCAGTTGTTTCATCCAGACCTTCTGTTAGTACCACAAGTACTGAGGTGCCAACAAAAAACACAAAAGAAACCACAACCAAACCTGAAGAAACAACCTCTTCAGACGCGACATCTGTAAAAGTTGGGACAACAAAGCCACCTAAGGTAATTACCACTGGCCCAGTAACAATCTCGACCACACGTGTCAATGAAAGTACAACGTCAGTGCCAGGAGTCACAACAAAGACCCCTGAAACGGCAGTTGTTACATCCAGACCTTCTGTTAGTACCACAAGTACTGAGGTGCCAACCACAACCACAAAGGAAACCACAACCAAACCTGAGGAAACAACCACTTCAGAGGCTACATCTGTAAAAGTTGGGACAACAAAGCCACCTAAGGTAATTACCACTGGCCCAGTAACAATCTCGACCACAAGTGTTGTTGAAAGTACAACGTCTGTGCCAGGAGTCGAAACAAAGAACCCTGAAACGGCAGTTGTTACATCCAGACCTTCTGTTAGTACCACAAGTACTGAGGTGCCAACAACAACCACGAAGGAAACCACAACCAAACCTGAGGAAACAACCACTTCAGAGGCTACATCTTTAACAGTTGGGACAACAAAGCCACCTAAGGTAATTACCACTGGCCCAGTAACAATCTCGACCACTAGTGTTGTTGAAAGTACAACGTCAGTGCCAGGAGTCGCAACAAGGACCCCTGAAACGGCAGTTGTTACATCCAGACCTTCTGTTAGTACCACAAGTACTGAGGTGCCAACAACAACCACAAAGGAAACCACAACCAAACCTGAAGAAACAAACTCTTCAGAGGCTACATCAGTAAAAGTTGGGACAACAAAGCCACCTAAGGTAATTACCACTGGCCCAGTAACAATCTCGACCACTAGTGTTGTTGAAAGTACAACGTCAATGCCAGGAATCGCAACAAAGACCCCTGAAACGGCAGTTGTAACATCCAGACCTTCTGTTAGTACCACAAGTACTGAGGTGCCAACAACAACCACAAAGGAAACCACAACCAAACCTGAAGAAACAACCTCTTCAGAGGCTACATCAGTAAAAGTTGGGACAACAAAGCCACCTAAGGTAATTACCACTGGCTCAGTAACAATCTCGACCACTAGTGTTGTTGAAAGTACAACGTCAGTGCCAGGAGTCGCAACAAAGACCCCTGAAACGGCAGTTGTAACATCCAGACCTTCTGTTAGTACCACAAGTCTGGAGGTGCCAACAACAACCACAAAGGAAACCACAACCAAACCTGAAGAAACAACCTCTTCAGAGGCTACATCAGTAAAAGTTGGGACAACAAAGCCACCTAAGGTAATTACCACTGGCCCAGTAACAATCTCGACCACACCTGTCAATGAAAGTACAACGTCAGTGCCAGGAGTCGCAACAAAGACCCCTGAAACGGCAGTTGTTACATCCAGACCTTCTGTTAGTACCACAAGTACTGAGGTGCCAATAACAACCACAAAAGAAACCACAACCAAACCTGAAGAAACAACCTCTTCAGAGGCTACATCAGTAAAAGTTGGGACAACAAAGCCACCTAAGGTAATTACCACTGGCTCAGTAACAATCTCGACCACACCTGTCAATGAAAGTACAACGTCAGTGCCAGGAGTCGCAACAAAGACCCCTGAAACGGCAGTTTTTACATCCAGACCTTCTGTTAGTACCACAAGTACTGAGGTGCCAACCACAACCACAAAGGAAACCACAACCAAACCTGAAGAAACAACCTCTTCAGAGGCTACATCAGTAAAAGTTGGGACAACAAAGCCACCTAAGGTAATTACCACTGGCCCAGTAACAATCTCGACCACACGTGTCAATGAAAGTACAACGTCAGTGCCAGGAGTCGCAACAAACACCCCTGAAACGGCAGTTGTAACATCCAGACCTTCTGTTAGTACCACAAGTACTGAGGTGCCAACAACAACCACAAAGGAAACAACAACCGAACCTGAAGGAACAACCTCTTCAGAGGCTACATCAGTAAAAGTTGGGACAACAAAGCCACCTAAGGTAATTACCACTGGCCCAGTAACAATCTCGACCACTAGTGTTGTTGAAAGTACAACGTCAGTGCCAGGAGTCGCAACAAAGACCCCTGAAACGGCAGTTGTAACATCCAGACCTTCTGTTAGTACCACAAGTACTGAGTTGCCAACAACAACCACAAAGGAAACCACAACCAAACCTGAAGAAACAACCACTTCAGAGGCTACATCAGTAAAAGTTGGGACAACAAAGCCACCTAAGGTAATTACCACTGGCTCAGTAACAATCTCGACCACTAGTGTTGTTGAAAGTACAACGTCAGTGCCAGGAGTCGCAACAAAGACCCCTGAAACGGCAGTTGTAACATCCAGACCTTCTGTTAGTACCACAAGTACGGAGGTGCCAACAACAACCACAAAGGAAACCACAACCAAACCTGAAGAAACAACCTCTTCAGAGGCTACATCAGTAAAAGTTGGGACAACAAAGCCACCTAAGGTAATTACCACTGGCCCAGTAACAATCTCGACCACACGTGTTGTTGAAAGTACAACGTCAGTGCCAGGAGTCGAAACAAAGACCCCTGAAACGGCAGTATTTACATCCAGACCCTCTTTTAGTACCACAAGTACTGAGGTGCCAACAACAACCACGAAGGAAACCACAACCAAACCTGAAGAAACAACCTCTTCAGAGGCTACATCAGTAAAAGTTGGGACAACAAAGCCACCTAAGGTAATTACCACTGGCCCAGTAACAATCTCGACCACACGTGTTGTTGAAAGTACAACGTCAGTGCCAGGAGTCGCAACAAAGACCCCTGAAACGGCAGTTGTAACATCCAGACCTTCTGTTAGTACCACAAGTACTGAGTTGCCAACAACAACCACAAAGGAAACCACAACCAAACCTGAAGAAACAACCTCTTCAGAGGCTACATCAGTAAAAGTTGGGACAACAAAGCCACCTAAGGTAATTACCACTGGCTCAGTAACAATCTCGACCACTAGTGTTGTTGAAAGTACAACGTCAGTGCCAGGAGTCGCAACAAAGACCCCTGAAACAGCAGTTGTTACATCCAGACCTTCTGTTAGTACCACAAGTACTGAGGTGCCAACAACAACCACGAAGGAAACCACAACCAAACTTGAAGAAACAACCTCTTCAGAGGCTACATCAGTAAAAGTTGGGACAACAAAGCCACCTAAGGTAATTACCACTGGCTCAGTAACAATCTCGACCACACGTGTCAATGAAAGTACAACGTCAGTGCCAGGAGTCGCAACAAAGACCCCTGAAACGGCAGTTGTTACATCCAGACCTTCTGTTAGTACCACAAGTACTGAGGTGCCAACAACAACCACGAAGGAAACCACAACCAAACCTGAAGAAACAACCTCTTCAGAGGCTACATCAGTAAAAGTTGGGACAACAAAGCCACCTAAGGTAATTACCACTGGCTCAGTAACAATCTCGACCACACGTGTCAATGAAAGTACAACGTCAGTGCCAGGAGTCGCAACAAAGACCCCTGAAACGGCAGTTGTTACATCCAGACCTTCTGTTAGTACCACAAGTACTGAGGGTCCAACATCGACCACAAAGGCTTTCATCACAGGAGAACCACAAACAACAACTATTATTTCCAAACCTTCAATTTTCAACACGACAACTTTTCTGACTTCAAGTGCAACTACAGGAACAACAGTCATTGCCCCATTAACACAAACACTTCCAGGCACTGCCCCTACAACCAAATCAGTGGTTACCACTGTACTACATTTCCCTACAACTACAGTTTGCTCTTGCTCTCACAATCGGACTTTATATCATCCCGGTAAGTGAACATTCTTCAGGTTTTTCCTTTTCTAATTCATGTTTGTTACATATTCCTTGTGCTAAATATATAGAAAATACATCTTTCTTTTTAAATCTTTAAAACTAAAATTTGAATTTTTTTCATGCAGTTCAAGCTTCTTTTTTCTGCTATTAAATGTGTTCCTCCAGGACAAAGTATCATTTGTTGAAAAAATCTGATCTCTTTGTGCTTTTCAATGAAGTTTTAAAATTCTTTTATTCTGTCTATCAAAATTATACCTTCACTTTTATTTTCACAGGTGATGTGGTGTACAATGTCACTGATGGAATTGGGGGATGTTTTATTGCATATTGCAATGCATCTTGTAAATTTGAGATACAATCCCATCCCTGTCCCATAACACCATTGCCCAGCACCACGGTCCAGTTTAGTACCTCAACAATGGCCTCCATTTCAACGTCAGTCCAGCCCACCACAACTGTTCCTCGATCCTCCAGCCCTTCCACAACCACCCTGGACTGTAGTGATGTAGAGCCACCCAGAAAGGTAGGTTATTAAATAAAATACATTTTAGCAGTGAGAGATCTGTTCAAATAAAGTGGTGCCAAAGAACATAAAAAAATAAATCTAAAAACATAATAGGGTCTTCACCTGAAGTACCTTCAGGCTCAGGCCCAAATTAAAAATATAAGTCGGATCCTTTAGCTCAGGTTGAGACCTGACATCCCTGGTTCAACAACTCTAGGTCGTGTTTCAAGTTTTTGTTGTCGTTCAGACTTTTATCATTTTTAAAATTTGTATCATTATTTACTGCCAACAGCTTCTTAAAGCTAAGTTCAATATTGGAAAATTCTATTTTGTCACCTGTCAGTGACGTGAAGATGCAGTTTGGTTGAGGCACAAAAACAGTCAGGGTCACTGTAAAGTTGGGTGTTTGTTGGTCCCTCCCACTGTCCCAACCGGCCCCCTGTCGTGGATTTGATCGTGTCCACCAAAAAAATGGAATTCTGAATTCAATTTGGCATTTTTCTGTTGTGTTGCCATGTAATTTCAACACATTATGAGTGACAACCACACACTATGAAGTCAGGAGGCACTTTTCTATTTTAAACTTCACAACAATCTCTTGGAAAGTCTCTTGAAAAACTGTTTGACTGACTGTTTTTTGATGTCTGTCTAGAACGGAGAATCCTGGAAGGTCGGCAATTGCACCACTGCAATGTGCATCAACGGTGAGATCACGGAGACACCGACTGTCTGCCCCACGGCCCAGCCCCTCATCTGCGCCAGTGGACGCAAATCTGTCCAAGTCTATGATGACGACGGCTGCTGCATCCACTATGAATGTGAATGTAAGTATGTTTCAGTCACAACGCTCATGTCGTAGTCAGATCTAAATGATTGGGATGTTCATAGCCTGACCACACTGAGCCCCTTCGAGCAGTAGCTTAAAAGAAAACAAGACCACACTCGACGATCCCGGCAAAAATCATGTTCAACACTGTCATGTACAGAAACTTCCATGTTTGTGGCTGTCGTCCTGCAGGTGTGTGCAGCGTCTGGGGGGAATCGCACTACAAGACCTTCGATGGGAAATCCTACACTTTCAAGGAGAACTGCTCTTACTACCTGGTCAAAGAGATTCTTTCCAAATATAACCTGACAATTATCTTGAATAACCATGACTGTGACCCTTCGGACAGCTCGTTCTGTGTGCAGACGCTCACCGTGAAATACCGGTCCAATACCATCGTCTTGACTCAGCTGAGGACGGCAGGAACAGTCGCAAACGTGGTAAGAAAAGAGAGCTTCTGTAAGATACTAGTTTACTACTATAAAACAAAAAATCACAACATTGGATGAGTTTAAATATCAAATTTGTATAATTAACATGCAGAAGTTGTCAGATGCCTGATCTGAGCTATCACAATCATTGCATGTGTTACGCCATCTTTTCATGCTTAGTACAAAGCTTTAGAGCCAAAACTTTGACAAATGCCGCAAGTGTGATGCTGCTGCTCACTACGTTTTTGTGGCTGCGGTATCTTTGTGGCCACACCCACCACGCTTGTGTTCAGATACAGGAGTGAATGACATCCAAACGTCAAATAAAGAACTGAAGTCTGAGTCAAATCACAAGTCTTTGGAGGACTAGTCACGAGTGTGCCACTCGCGTGGGATTCGTGTCTTTACGAACATGACATCATGAATTCATTGGCCTGTTGGCGTGGATTCATGACCAGTGCTCCGTCTTGTCGTCCTGCAGGTGTATGTAAATCAGAAACGCGTCTATCCAGCCTACAGAAACTCCATGCTGCGTCTCACCAGCACTGACATGGCGATCACGCTGCAGTTACCAGACATCGACACAGAGGTGGTCTACAGGGGCTCGTCCTTCACCATTGACCTGCCCTACTCCCTCTTTGGTGGAACCACTGAGGGGCAATGTGGTGAGATACTCTGACCTCTGACCCTTGAATCGAGCAAGACATCTTATAGTTTGATCTATGCCCTGTGCTGGACGGACAAATTGAGATGAAGACCTATAGGAGACATTCTCTTCATCTCTGTTCCAGGAACATGTGACAACTCCCAGAGCAACGACTGCCGTTCCCCCAACGGTCAGGTGGAGACCTGCTCGGACTCTGCTAACCAGTGGCATGTCCCCGGGACCCCCTGTGTCACCCCCACCACTTCCCCAGTCCCCACAACAGCATCCAGGTCCACGTCCAGAGCCACTCGGTCGACTACTCAGCCTGTCTGCAGACCCGCCGTCTGTGACCTCCTGACCAGCAGGTGAAGGAGGAACACCGTCATCCTGGCGTTAGACACTATGAGCACAGCTGATGTCAGATCAGTGATGCGTCGTTCATTCACCGCCTGACAATATCAGGCGTGGAATTGCGATCATCCTGGATTTATTGTTTTTAAAAAAGATTTTGTAAATAACTATGAATGGACAAATTTCCCCGTTGTGGGATCAGTAAAGTTCTATCTCATCTTACCGTTTCTTTTAAAAAGCTGAGAACAATTCTTCCTCCTCGCTGGGTGAACCCGCGGGTCTCCGTGACCCAGACCTGGTTCTGAATATCTCCTATTTGGGCGATCAATGCTATGTGGAGCCCAACAGATGGCAGTCGTACTTGAGTGCTGCTGGAGACGCTCCTGACTCTCCTGTTTCCTCTCCAGCGTGTTCGCGCCATGCCACACCGTCGTGCCCCCCGGACCCTTCCTGACCTCCTGTGTGTCTGACGGATGCAGCGCAGGCAATTACAGCTGCTCCAGCCTGGAGGCGTACGCTACCGAGTGCTCCAGCGCAGGAGTGTGTGTCGAATGGAGGAACCACACCGGCGGCCAGTGTGGTGAGACCCTCGACCACAGAGCCCCCAATGCCTCAGAGACACCCGTGCAGTTCTCTACGATCCACCACACCTGACACAGTAGAGATGAGGACATGCCTGTACCAGGCAGGGACATGGAGCAGATCCAGGCTCCTTGGGGACGGACGTCTGCTTTGACCGGCAGGAAGGAGAGAGAGATGGAGGACAGAGAGAGAGAGACAAAGACGGAGAGGAGACAGACATAAGAGAGGGACAGAGAGAGAGAAAGGAGGGAGGGAGAATGAGAGACTAGAGGACATGTGAACAAGACGGAGGGAGGAAGACGAGCAAAGAGACAGACAGAAGGACGGAGAACGGAGGAGTTCGGACACACATCAACAACGACAACAATGACAATAACCAATAAGAAAATGCATTGAGTCACATAGGGTCCTCACAAAGATACAAGTCCAAGGATAAATGTGTGTGTTTGTCATTCTGGTGTCTTGAAAGGTGCTCTTAGATCAGGGGTGTCCAACTGGTCCAGGACAGCGCCGTGTGGCTGCAGGTTTTCATTCCAACCCAGCAACACCTGATCCAACCAATGAGCTGTGAGGACCCAGCTTGATGGATTGAAGTAGAATCAGGTGTTGCTGGGTTGGAATGAAAACCTGCAGCCCCACGGCGCTGTCCTGGACCAGTTGGAGACCCCTGGTTTAAATGAAATGTATTATTATTATTATTATATTAATATTATTATATTAATATTATTATTGTTGTTGTTGTTGTTGTTGACTTCCTGTGTATCGGAGCTCTGAACCCAAATCACTTCCAGATCACAAGTGTCCAGACAACAAGGTGTACATGGCCTGCCGCCCCCCGGTGGAGCCCACGTGCAATGACAGGTGACGTGCACGTCAATAATATGGCATCAGAAAGTGTTTGTCGGTCAGAAAATGACCTTTCACCCTTTGAATATTTGTGTGTTTGTGTCATCAGGTACAACCAGAAGTTCCAGGCCGACAGTAAGGCGTCGAGCTCCCCGGAGGAGGGCTGCTTCTGCCCCCCTGGCACTACCTTGTTCAACACCGTCTACGACACCTGTGTCACCTCTTGCGGTGAGAGAACATCCGGACCTTCTGAGGACGATTGTGAACGTTCACATCAACGCTGAAAGGCGTTTTTTTTGTTTGTTTGTTTTTTTCACTGTCCGGAAAAAAAACCTCGGCACGTTTGTTTGACAGCGGTGTGAGTTTTCCTTAACAAAACCCTTAAAAGATCAAGAAGCTTTGATGAAAGCGACAGGAAATGTTGAGGTTCCTCCTCAGTCGTGTTTGGTGATCGGTTCCTCCTCGCTCCTCTTCGGCTCTCTGAACGCTTTCGTTACCAAACGCGTGTCCTGTTGTAACTCTCGCTTCTCCTGACGTTCCAGGCTGTGTCGGTTCTGACGGGAAACCCAAACAGGTACGAACTCGTCCACACTTTAGATTCCCTCCGTGGGCAACTTGAGTCTGACCCGCCTCCTCCCACCGCAGCCCGGCGACACCTGGACCAGCAACTGCAACACCTGCGAGTGTGACAGGGACTCCATGAGCGTCCGCTGCCAGCCGGTCCACTGCCCGCCGGTTCCGAGGCCGGACTGTAGCGGGCCTGGACAACAGCTAATCAACAGGACGGAGGGCTGCTGCCCCGCGGAGTCATGTGGTCAGTTATGGGTGCCCTTGAACACCTGGCCCTGATTTGAGACACTGAAATCACTTTTCCCTCTTTTTCGCCCACGCAGCCTGCAACCTGACTGCGTGCCCCCCCCCGCCCACCTGCCCCACAGGACTCGGACTCGCACTCGCCGTCAGCAATGGAACCTGCTGCCCGTCCTTCCGCTGCGGTACGTCACGTGGCTCCGCAGCCAGGTGACAGCAGTGGTGTCACGTGGTCTGTTGGGACTCGATGCATTACTTTTAGTCCGATGCTGTTTTAACCGTAACACCAGCAAACAAACCTGCAGAACCAAGAACCGGAACATCCTGGTGTCACAAGTCTCCATGCCCACATTCACTGTCCAAGTTACAGTTTAGCTCTTCAGCTAACAGTTGCTGTTCCTGCTAAACAAACAAACCAATCAAAAGGTCAGAGGAATCATTCTTCAGATGGTAGTGATGTGTTCGCCACAGGTGTTGTGACTGCGTCATCACCTTTCACAGTCGTGAGTCCAAACTGAAACAATTTAAACCTGAGCTCTGCTCTCTCACATCTGCAGATCCTAAAGGTGTTTGTGTCTACAACAGCACCGAGTACAAGGTGAGTGTGCAGTCACCCATCACAGCCGGGGGAGGAGCCAGGCAGGACGGTCCAATCAACTTTCCAGGATAAAAATCAGAGCATGATTGACAGTCAGAGAGAACTTCCATCAATGTATGTTCTTGCTGCAGCCAGGATCCAAGATCCCGACACCAGAATCACCATTAGTACCAGCTTTACCAGCACCAGCGCCACCTGCAGGACCACCAGGAACCTCTCCAGACACCGTCAGAGCCTGTCAGGAGTGTTACTGCAGCCACGACCCCGACCCGGCCACCGGCCTCAACACCATCACCTGTACACCCACCATCTGCCACGTCAACTGCTCTGAGGTGAGCTCAGACACACACACATCCTTGTACTCATATCTTTGTGAGGACTTTCACTGAGGTAATACATTCCCGAGCCTCTCCCCCTAAACCTGACCATCTCAACTGACTGTCTGACCCTAACCATGACCCGAAACCTAACCAGAACCTGATTCTATCCTTGACCCTAAACCAAGTCTTGACCTTCAAACGGTGGGGACCGGCTAAAATGTCCTCACTCTGTTGGTTACATACGTATTCAAGTCCTCACTTTGTAGCAAGAACAGGAAAACACACACACTTACACACGGAAGCGCTGTCTCTGACATGTCTGTGTTGCAGGGTTATGAGTATCAGAGGGAACCTGCCAGGTGCTGCGGGACGTGTGTTCAGAAGAGCTGCATCGTCACTGCACCTGACGACACCACACACGCCATCCAGGTGAGCAGCTCTGCCATGTGGCTCCTCCTACCCCAACACTTCAAATGAGAACCAGTTCCCTCCCCTTGATTCATCTGTGTTCACGAGACAGAACGTGTTCTTGTTCCCTCTGATTAATGGAACCTGCTGTTGGGTCTCTGGTGACTCTGCTTCGGTTCGAACGTGTTTACAGGTCAACACCACCTACGTTCTTCCTGACGATAAATGTGCGACATACACTTGTAAGAACGTCTCTGGAGGGCTTGTTACCAAGGAGACCAGGACCACCTGTCCCCCCTTCAACCCCCTGGACTGTGAGCCGGTGAGTTGGTCTGACCCGTCTCTTTCTCCTCTGTGTCACCTGTCTGTCCTCAACATGTTTTGTTGTCCTCCTTCAGGGCACCGAGGCCACGGACGCCAGCGGCTGCTGCCAAACCTGTAAGTGGACAACTCCTGCGTCTCACATCGTCGTCACGCAGGAATGACACCTGTCCTTCATGTCCTGTATCTTCCAGGTAAGCGGCACAGCGTCTGTAAGGTCCAGGGTACGCCGACCGTCATCCGGGCCAGCGGCTGCAGGAGCAGTCAGCCAGTCAACGTGACGTCCTGCGCCGGTCTCTGCGGAAGCTCATCCACGTGAGTCAGACCAATGAATGACTTTGATGGTGTGGAAGTCGTTGCAGGTCATTTCTAAACTGCTGATGAGAAGAAGTCAACACATCAGGTGTGTGTGTGTGTGTGTGTGTGTGTAGCTTCACGGCAGCTGCTAACGCCATGACACACCAGTGCGAGTGTTGCCGGGAGTCCGCCACCAGTCAGAGGCAGGTGGCGCTGATGTGCCCCGACGGCTCCACGCTGCAGTTCACCTACACCTTCGTGGAAACGTGCCACTGCAGCAGAACCGAGTGTGACGCCACCACAGGACCGGTCGAGGACGATGACCTGTTCTACGCCGGCTGAGTGAAACTCGTCATGGACTATGACATCATCGTTTTCTCCCGTATTTATAGCAACGTGTATTAAAATATTTCTGCAACATGAACTCTGGTGTTGGCCGTCTGTGCCCCTCATGACCTTGACCTCCGGCACAACTCAGGAATCTGGGAGTGTCTTTTGATCAGGACCCCACCCCCTGGACGCCTTCTGTCCCCTCCGTCACGCCACCAGGACCACACACTTCCTGTTGGAGCTCATTGACATCCACAGTGAACAAACACACAAACACACACCATCTTGTCATTCACTGCTGTATTTTACATGCTGTGTCACACATGAAGGTGGAGAATCTTGACCAGTGAGTCACAGCCAGCACCGTCAGGATGGTGGGACTGGTGCCGTTCCCTCCATCGCCAAGTCCGACCAGGGACGCTCATTCCATCTTTACTGCAGTTACTTCATGTACACTCAAGTTTTTGGTCAGATAAATAAGAACATGTACACCAATTACATCAGCGCAGTGTCAGGCTTTAAAATACCGGCAAACCTGCCAAAAACAAATCAAACAAAAGGGCAACAGGCGAGTTTGTCACCCGCGCGTCACCGACCGCTCCAGTGGCTAAGCGCACGTTAGCGGGCTAGCACGTTAGCGGGCGAGCACGGTGGCTGGCGGCTTGTAAGCAGGAATCATTTGTCACTGATTTGCGTAACTACAGAAATGAGGTGCAGCTGCACGGTGCGCCAAAAAAACAAAAGGGTAAAAAAAATTAACCAGTTAATTAGTGAGTACTGTCCCGGTTCCACCTCTGGCAGTCAGAACCGACAGGGATACACGCTGAGGACTGCAGTCATGTGACTCGGGAATGAAGCTGTTTGTAACCTCTCACACTGAAGCAGAAGCAAATGTTTAAATTAAAAAGTGCAACCAAGCCTGGTGTTACTGTCATAACCCAGGAGCTGATTAACGCCTCTGAACTGATTAAAGGCGCCACGCGGCCGACGCCACCGCCCTGGTGTCCTGCCCACTACGTGACGACTTGCTGACCTCCAGCTTCTTGGCCTTCAACTCATCCTGTCCCTCGGAAGCGGCGAAGTCATGTCTTGGCTGTTCTCAAACATTCTGAGAACATTTCTCGTCGACACTCGTAGCTCAGCACGCCGCCCGCGGCAGCTCGTCATCGGAGGAAGTTTACTGAACTCCTGACCAGCAACTCTGACGTGACTGAGCTCAAACGCCACCGTCCAGGTGTTTTGTCACTGCACGGAACATTTGGATCAAAGCGTTTTACTCTCACGCTGCATCTCAAACTCCACATCACATCAACGCTTGGCTGCTGCTGTGACAGCTGACTGGCGTGAAGCAGCGGCGGCGTGAAGCAGCGGCGGCGTGCAGCAGTGGCGGCGTGAAGCAGCGGCGGCGTGAAGCAGCGGCGGCGTGAACCCTCTGTCTCTCATTTGTTCTCAACAACAATAGAACTATAGATCATTTGAACACAAAACATGTGATGTTTACTAAAATGGCATCAGTTGCCCCTCCCACTAACGTCATCATCAAACCTCACTGTTGCTCGCTGTGGCGAGATTCTGACACTGAAACATTTAACACACAATTGTTTGGGCTCTGATGATGTGTGACCCCATCGAGGAAGACTACCGAGATGAAGGTCTCCGACCATCTCGTCTCGTTTCAGCTGACATCATCTGATCCAGGATCAGGGGTGGGGGGCGGGGCTTCACGTATGGTTACAACAGTGGGACAGGAAGTATATATATGTGTGTGCGTGTGTGTGCATGTGTGTGTGTGTGTGCGTGTGCGGTTAGAGCTCCTCAGTCATCTGCAGCAGAGAGTTGATGGCAGCGTCCTTGTTGCCCTGCTGAGCGTCCAGCACCGTGCGGACCACCTCCTGGTCCAGGTTGGGGAACATGTCCAGCAGAGCCTTCAGGTCCTCCTCGCTGCACGCGGGCCCCTGGCCCCCCACGGCCGGCATGGTGGCTGGCACCGCCATGGGCACCATCCCCTGGTTGTAGACAGTAGGAACACCTGGCAACACAGGAGGGAAAAAAGATCCTTAGTGCTCGTTGCCACGGGAACCAAACCTGCCAGCTTTAATGTTCCTCTCGTTGAGAGCATCTGAGGACTACACGGGGAGCAGCGACTGAGGGAGAAGTCGTGATGTTCTCAGAATGTTTATTACACGTGAACTGGGATGAATTCATCGCTAGAAACTGGTTTTCTGCAGTTTCGTTGCTGCTGGCGTCCAAGTGAGTCTCCTGGTAACAGGGACACCTGCTGGTCAGAGGAGACACCAGCGTCCTTCCTGCCAGTTCACTACCTGTGACGCTCCACAGATTCTTGTCGAGAATTTCAGGGAACGTGGCAACAGTTTGTCAGGTGGTGCTACAGGAGGAACCTGACCGGAGCCTCGGCGACGGCGTGTCACGCGGTCATGACTGGCGCCAAAGAGTCGAAAACCAACAAAACCATTTAAGACATCTCATGTCTGGTTAGCTGGCAGAGCTGCAGCCCAGGATTGTCACACACCTGTTCACCTGGGTGTAGATTGAGAGTGTGTGTGTGAGTGTGTGTGTGTGTGTGTGTGAGAGAGACCTGTTATGGGAACATATCCAACTCCTTGCTGATACACGGAGGGCATCAGGACCACAGGCTGCGTCATCATCCCGGCTGGAATGGACTGAAACACAAACAACAACACAAGAAGGATGATCTGATTGCTGATGACACGCTACTGACACGCTACTGACACGCACCAAGGCGTGTGTTGACACACTGATCTTTGTCACCCTGGTGTAACTGAGGCTGTTTTCACCCTGTGGTCCGTTTACAGACACAAACAGCGGCTCAGACTCGTTCACCTGAACTGATACTGGCTGGAGAGAGAACGCCGAGTTAGCATGCTAAAGCTAGCATTAGAGAGCCAGATGAGCCAGGCGGGAGGGTCGCTCCTCCCTCCCTCCCTCCCTCGACTGCTCTCTAAGAAGAAATTAAACTAAAATCTCATCGCTTCATAAACGTATTTGTTCTTAATTTTCTCTCAAAAGAAAACTTTTGATCATATCGACACATTTAAGCAAAATTTGGCTCTTAAGGTCCTCTCTCTCTCTCTCTGAGTGACAGGGGGCGGGACTGTGGTGTTTGTGTGTGGGCTCACAGCGAATGACATCACCAGGTTGATCATGCCCTCCTTGTCGTCGCCCTGCCGCCCGCTGAGGCTGAACCACTCGTCCACCACGCTGCCGTCCCGCAGGCCCTCAGGGATGGTGACGTGGGTCCAGGCTATCCTGTCGTCCATGGAGAACGCTCTCTGCCAGCGACACACAAACATCTCAACAACTGTTCTCCACCCCCCACCCGAGCCGCAGGTTCAGGTTGACGCCTGAAACCTGGGAGGTTCACGTGAATCGGACGAGACGCAGGACCGAGGGAGAGGAACCCACCTCACCCCGTCCTCAACAATGGCCGACTGGATAGCGTGACTCTGAACTCGCTCAAAACACGACATCAGTGGTTTTACTAGGTACATGTGACCCCACCCCCCTCACCTCATCAAAGATCTCCAGGTAGAACGAGTCCACGCCCGGTGGAACGGTGCACTGGATGACTTTGTTCCAGCGTGGGTTCTTGGCTCCGTTGTGAGCTGTTGGCGTCTCGTACACGGCGTAGCCCAGACGGATCCTACAGTACGGATCCATCCGCGTCATCCCGTAATTCTTCGCCAGCTTGGCCTGTAGAGCAAACAAACATGGTGGCTTCAGCTCAGGAAATCACGACGACCACCAGACTTCCTCTCACACGCGAGTATCCTTGGATTGTTGGTTGGCATTCAAGGGGGAAATTAAGAGACGCTGCCTTCACAAAACTGCCTCTTCAGAGTTAAAGGGATGGTTCAGTCCTCATCTGACAGAAGGTCAGCGGACATGTTTGTAGTCCACTAAACACTGGTGGAGTTTACAGGTGCTGCAGTACTTGAAGGATTTTCCAGGGTGTTTCTGGTGACGTAGCAAGTTTCCCTCAAAGCTTCACTGAGCAGGTGTTTGTTGAACAACCAGAAAAGTAAAAAGTAGTTTTTGTTAAAAATTATGATGTCGCACTGAAGTTGACCTTTAACCTTTTAGATTTAGAGTTCCTTCAGAATCAAAAGAGTTATGGCGTGAAAGGAGTTCACCTGGACCACGGTGATGCTGAGGCGCCCCACGGTGCCGATGGAGCCGCCGTACTGCAGCTGGCGAGCCGCCTGGGCGTCCAGCTGCACCTGCTGCTGCTGCTGGGTCGGGGTGATCCGCAGGAAGTCCTGGGGAAGCTCGCCGATGTACACCTGGATCAGCGCACGCACACACATGGAGGGATGCACACACTTGAGACTTGAGGTGTCATCACTAGAGACAAATTAGGCTTCACACATCCAGAGCTCTGGACGTGTGTGTGTGTGTGTGTGTGTCCTCTGCTGGTGGAGGGTTTCCAGCTTTAACGTCAAGTCAAACATTCTGGATGTTTCCACGCGTGTTTCGGGTTATAAATCTCAGGCGTAGCAGGACTCGAGGCTTGGAGCGTCGCGCGGGAGTAAAAGTTTCCCTCCTGAGGTCACGAGATCAGCAGCAGTGGACGTCAGTGACGTCACACGAGATGTCCCGAATTCAGCCAGCAGACGACCGAGCTGCGGCTAACGAACTGGACTGTGACGACGTCACGCTCCCTCCCATCACATGACCACACGAGGCTCTACCGCGCACATCAACGAGCCTCAGCCGGAGATCCTCAACTCTCACCGGGGCCGAAACCTGCCACGACTGCCGAAGTTACCCGGTTGACCCAACCAGACCGGGACCGGGAGACGCGCTATGAGCCGCTACTAACACGGTAGTGGGCGGTTCTCTGCGTCGTACCTGGAGTTCAACGGCTCGTACTCATCGTCAATATGGTGACGTCATGGGTCATCGGTCCCCCGGCATCAGTTCGTTATGTGTCGGTAGACTCCTCCAGCAGCCCGGGGCTGGAAGCCTCCGTTCAGCATCAGATTATTGACTCGGTCCGTCGCTGGTGACAGGGAAGCTAGTTCCGGCTCGCCGTGAACCGGAGCCACCCACAACAAACCCCGCGGACGCGAGCTGCGGGTGTCCGGGAGCGACGTACCTGCCCCCGCTGGGTGCTGATGGTGGTCGCCATGTTGCCGGGAGAGATTCTGCAGTCTTCTTCAGCCCCGGGTGCTCGTCCCCATGCGTCCGACTGCTCTGGCGTCCTCGGATTAGAGGTGACCCGGAAGTAGATCACTAAGGCGGAAGCGGCCCCCTCCCTCGCCACGCGCGCGCCCTGGTCAAATCACTGCGGTCAAAAAAAGACGTGACACGTTTGTGACCTAAAATTACTGGAAGCTTTGTTTGTAATAAGCCGATGTTCTGGAAGAACAAACACTTCGGTCCAGACGAAGCTCCTGACTTCCGGTCTCGTCCCTGTCTTCCTGTCACTGACGTCTGTTTCTTGCTCCTGCAGGTGCAGGGATTTGTTCGTCTGTAAACCTTCAGGTGAAACCAACGACTGCTGCTAACTTCCGGGTGTTCCGTTGTGGGTCAGCTGACTGACGCCGGGTCACATTTCTTTAGTTTAAAAGGTTCGAAGCTTTAAAGTAGAAAAAAAGCAGTCACAGGTGGAGACCGGGACCGCTGACACCATCACCACAGCTGGACGGAACCTTCAGAGTCACATGACCAACTTTTCATAGAACTTGCAGGGAAGAGAGGGTTCCTCCCCCCAAAATGGAACAAAATCAGCCGAGCAGCAAATCGAGCGGGAGGTGGACATGAAGACGAGCCGGCAACCCTGACCATCGCGGGAGCTCCGTCCTGCGAGGCCCAGGCTGCTGTAAGACGACCTCCCAGCGAAGAGAGCCCACGTCCCGCAGGGGAAACCTGGGGGGACGCTGACACACGACCGGTACCGCTGAGGTGAAGCGCGCCCACGCTCAGCAAACCTGACTGGACCTTTTATTCAAGGACTTTCATTGACGTAATGCATCCCTCGCCCCCTGACCCCTGACCCTAACCATCTCAGCTGACTGACCCCTGACCCCCACCCCTAAAACCAAGTCTTGGGCTGCGTCCGAACTGCCAAGTACCAACCTACGTCCTCCTGCTACCACCTAAACACACTAGAAGATTGGTGGTGAAGCACGACCTCTGCTGGCAGAGCACAGATACCGCAATGAGGTAGACAGCACCAACGAAAGCCCCACCTGCTGGCCTGGCTGTGGTACTGCACTCCACTCTGAGCACCTTTCACTCATTCTCTATTATGAAGCACGTGAACGCACTGGTTCACAAATGGGGGTTCGTGTATCCCAGGGTGTACGTGAAGCTTAACAAAAATATATGTATTTAAAAAAAGCAGTAATCCTAATAATAATTAAGTCTTGAGAAATAATTATAATAGAAAAATTTTGATAAAATACAAATGTATGTTCATACTGAATTTTATATTCAGTATTCAATTTTAATATCCTCAAAAAAAAGGACTCTCCCAAAACCAAGTTGTTTGACCTGTTGATCCAGCATCACTTGTCAATAACCTGCCGTTGCCATGACGACGCACTGTAAGGATGGAGATGTGGCTAAAGCGCAGCAGCAACGTGGCTGAAAATACAGAGAAACTAGTGAAAAAGAGGGCGAAACCAGAGCTGACGAAGTACCGGAAGTAGGCACCCAAGGCACTGTGTTTTTTGCGGGGAGCAGTTAGCCACCGCTAGCAAATCACTGCTATTAGTTGTTTAACTTTAATAAACCAGACACTGATGGCACAGCACTGGACTTCTTTATTTTCTACCAAAAATGTTTTGCGCATGTCAGGGGGCACTTGACAAAAAATATTTCAAAGGGGTTCATCACTGAAAAAAGTTTGAGAACCACTGCATTAACGCACCTGTAAAGGCGCGTTCACACCGCGTCACGTTTGGTGTGAACACACCTTTAGTCATCAACGACTATCAATGTTGGTGTTCATCAGAATGGGAGACTGTTGGTGGCGCTAACTTGGCTTGAGGGTCCACAAGTTTTTAGGGGACGAACAAGTCCGCGGTGCATTGTGGGCCATAGGTTGCTCCGTAGGATGCACCTGAACCGACCTACAATGTGGGCGTGTTTAGGCTGGAATTTAGGTTGAGAAGTAGGTCGCTACTCGCGCCAGTTGTGGTTCTGGACAGCCTCCGACCTGCTCTGAGACCTAGGACCAGACCTGCTTGGCCATTCCGACGCAGCGTTGGCCTTCCAACGGCCCTTTTGAAGAAACAAGGACCTGCTAAAATGTCCTCACTATGTAGGTTAAATATGTGCTCTTGTAGTCAATATGTAGCAAGTATGAGAACACACACGCACTCTAGTAGATTTAGGGTCAAGAGGTCAAGGTGCAGTACATCCATTGGCTGTTTTTTTTTTTAATCTGTTGTAAAATTCTTGAATGATGTTAATGTATGAAGGTGTGAAGCCCATCAAGGGAACTCAGCAGACCCGAGCTGCTCCCTGGCGCCACCCACAGGTAGATCAGGAATAGTGGCTTTGAAGCCTCCGGCCCCTGCACTTCGCTTCTTCCTCTGCCAGGTGTGCTCCAGGTACTCGGAGTGTTCCGCCGCCTCCCTTCCTCCCTCAGACAGGGAGAGTTGGTTGCAGTCGGCGGAAGTTCCTCTTCTGCTTCCTGATGCCGTCGATCATTTTCACCGCACATTCGACATTTACTGCAGAACTCGGCATCAACCAAAGGAGGTCTGTCTCAGTTGATCTTAGATGAACCAAACACTGAAACAACTAAAAAAACACTGCAATATAGGATTTTCAAACTTTTCCAGGCCTGGAAGTTGCCTCTTTTAAATTCCAGGACTTCTACAGTTGGTTCATGACCATATATGGACAATGTTTTGAGTTATCATGCTTACAATCGCTGATCACATGACTTCTTTGGGATAGGTTATAATTTTTCCTCTTTTAATAAACAGAAGAATTATGAAAATAAAGGAATGGTAAATGAACTGACTTCATAAAAACAATCTTCACATTTTGTGTGAATTTCTTGAACTTTCAATCAACCTTCTCATGGGTTTGATGGAAGAATTTAACCTCGACATGTTTCCTTCTTATTTCATGACCGTGGCAGGTTTCCAGGACACGCTGGTCGTGTGATGTCACAGTTCCTCCCGTCAACACGTCAACCCCACACAGGCTGGAGAACCAGGGAAGGCAAATGACTTACAGATCCAAACATTTGGCACCAGTTTATTCATCATTTTTAAATTAATACAAACTAGATCACATTTTGCCAAGAATATCAGTGCAGATATAAAAAAAACAAAACATGCATACTAAAAATACTGTGACAAAACAAGCATCCGTTGTGTGGATTTTCACGATGATTCTCCTCACAAAGAGCAAACAGCATCATCTGCTTGTGGGTGAATGAACAACTGATTACTGAAATGCTACCTCCTCACAATGGCATTCAAACTAGAAGTCCCAGGAGGAACCCTTCGCTAGCCTAGGGTTACACTACAAATGCCCAACAAAACGTGATCACTCATTTGCTCAAGAAGGTTTTCTAATGTCGGACACACGTCAGCACTCAAACACAACACTGTCTGAAGACACATGAGCTGCTTTCACACAAAACCACAACAAAACCAGAGGACGGGGCGCCGGGAGGACTGCGCCACAACACAAGAGATAAAAACAAAGTGAAACGTCTTACTGACTTTGCAAAAATCTAGCGGTAACTCTACGTCAGTCAGCTCTATAAAAATAGATTCTCTTTTTGCTCGTAATAATTCTAACGCAGCAGTCTTTCCAGCGCCCCGGTTGGCAGTATAACGACTCATGGAAACAACAAAACAAAACCTCCTGGTGATCAAACACAAGGTCAAAGGTGAAATTGGAAGCATCAGAGAAGCGCAGAGGACAAGGACTGGACGATGAACTGTGACGCCACATCAACATGCTAGGGCAAACAGGAAGAGATCTAGAAACAACAAAGAAAAACACAACAGGGAGACAAACTGAGGTTAAACCAACAATGGAACACAGACAGGAGAGAAAAGAGACAGGATGATCAAACGCTCCACGCTCCCAGCGAGGATGAGCCGCATGCGACCAGGAACTGATGACCACAGCAGCAACACCAACCAGCTGCCAGCGCACGACATGCAGGTCACGACCTCCAGAGTTCTGGAGCAGCAGCTACGCATGAAGGAGTAACGCCTGAAACACACCGGCGCCGTCCACCTCGCGGGGCGCTGCGATGGCTGTAGCAGGCAAGAATCACTGTCACCAATTAGAACAGCAACACTGACAATGGGAAAAAAACCAGACATCCATCACATGATCACACGCCGGCGCGACACGTCATCGCAGGTCTATTCTTCTAGCTCATGGCGGATGGACCCGGCGTATTTCAGGCGTAGCTCTGGAATCGTGACGTTTTCAATCTGGACAATAATGATGCGTTTCACAGCTGCCGTTAACCCTTTAAGCCCCCCGAACCGTCCAGGGGCCTGAAAACGGTTCATCAGTGCAGCGCGAGCTCCTTCCCTCCTACAAACTGAACCTTTCACCTTCAGTTCCTGTCGGTTTCCGTGTTTTGTCACACGCATGTTGAGTTGTTCAGGAAATCTTGCCGTGTTTCCCTTCAGCTTTCCAGGCTGCTAGTTTCTGTTCTTTCATTCGAACGCTCAGATTTGGTTTCATTGGTCGCTGGCTGATTTGGTTTGTGGGTCACAGTTTGAGGTTCTTGTCAGCAGCAAGTGACCGCGAGGAAACAGAGACTCACACTGGGCTCAAAGGAATAAATGAACGAAGAATTACCACCAACGAACGTAGTTACAACTGTGGTTTGCTGTCATTCATGGTCGCTACCGTCTCTTCTCCGCGTTCCTCGAGAGGGCGGAGCTGGCACGCCTCTCGTGTGTACTAATTTAACTTTTGAGTCCCTGTGGAACCAAAAGAATTGCAGTTCTCATGTGCGACTGATCCTCGTCAGCTCATTTTTGCATCCCTCATCAACAAGTCTCCTCTCTACACGTTCATAGGCCTCCTGCTTCAATTCTGCCAGATTCCTAGTTCAGCGTCCACTGATCAACTCTCTCTGACCCCATTCGTCCACCAAAGCAGAAACATGAGTAAAAATGCCCAACAGACCTAGAACCTAGAACCTAGAACCTAGAACCCCTCATCTTCCTCCGACTGTCCCGTTTCACCAGACCATCTCTGGATGTGGAGAACAATGAATGTGTGACATCACTGAGACCGGAGCGGCAGGCACGTGAACTCCCTGGGTGATCGGGTACGCAAGAGATCTACTGGATGAATGGAGACAGGTGGTTCCATGAGGTTGCACTGATGGATCCTACCAACACAGCTGAACCACACCGACACACATCACCAGACACAAACACTGAACAGGCGAGGAGACGACACACACCAGGAGACCCTTTTGAGTTGTTGGACACACTTGTCTTTCAAAATAATCTCAAGTCAGATAAATAATTTAGGCAATAAATAGTTCCCCAACACACAGGAGAAGTATAAAACCTATATAAAAATAGAAGAGGCAAAATAGTTTTCAATATACATCAACGGTTGCCTCACTTCCTAGTTTTGTAAAAAAAAAAAACCAAAAAAAAAAAACATTTCTTCAAAGTAGAAGCAATGAACAGATTTGTCTGAAGCAATTTGACACTGATATGAGTTCTTCAGTCACAGAGGAGATCCAGTGAGAGGCGTAGTGGTTTGAGATCAACCACCTGCTGACTGGGTAGCAGTTGCTAAGAGGAGATTCTAACGGTAGCTGCTAACAGGGCAGTGGCTCCTGACAATAACTGCTAGCAGGACACCAACCGTTAGCAGGAGAGTCGCTGCTAGCGAGAAGGTAGCCGCTAGCAGGCACTAACTGCTAGCAGGAGATGAGGGACAGTCGTGAATTTTCACCGAACACCTGGATTGAAAAAAAGAGACTCAAACTAAAAGGTCTCAAGACGAATCAGTACCTTTGCATTAGACACACATATGGAGTGGAATTAAGTCTGTGACGTTTGGTTTTCACAGCCTAACGTCACAGTATTGCTAGTCACAGTCGACACGCTGGGCTCCACAGCCGCTCCAGCCTGACGGAGTCCCAGCGCACCGGACTAGAGGAGAACCACCAAAACACGCCAGGCTCCGTCCACACATGTGGACCTCATCACAAACGTGACAGATTTAACCAAAGTTGTGAAAATGTCCATGAACAGAAAACTACCACGACTGCGGTTGGAAGAAAAGACGAAAGAATAATTTCCTGATCGTACTGAATTAACAGTTGCAGGATCTTCTGCCAGAACCAGACCCTGGAATTCAGCTACACGGTGACACCATTTTTTTAGTTACTGACACATTTTAAAGTGAGGACTGACGAACAGGAGTCTTCGTCCTGTATCATGTGACATACGCCACAAGGCAGCTGGGACGCCCCACCACAGAAAGTCTAGCACGCCCTCTTTTTGGCCTTTTCTCTTTTAGAGTGACAGTTCTTGCAACGTGCAGATAAATTGTTGATTGATGCTGACAAAGAAATGGTGGTGACTCTTCAGCAACGCGCTGAGCAGCCACTTAGCAGAGCTACGCTAGGCAAGTACTCCCCTGTCGCACTCGGCTACAGTAGCATGACGTTATACAGTTGACTGTTCATGTGATACCGTCCGTGTCAGAGCCTCACCCAGGTTTTAGATCCGTGTCGTGTTGCTGGTACTAAACTGGTAAGATTACTGAAACCTAGCAGTCCGTAGGAGTCAGTAGTGAGAAGCTGAGATGAGAACATGGAATTACAACAGCCTCACTTCAGACCAGCAACCATGAAGGGCCGTACCTGTTCCACTCCTGTGTTGTGGCACACTGTCACTCACAATGAGAACACCGTCCAGGGAGGACGGGGTTGTTTGGTGTATCTCAGAATTGTGACACAACAGGATTATTTTTTTTCCAAAGGTGACCTTTAGGGTTAGGGGTTAAGCTGAAGTTGTGATTATTTGTGGCGCACATGGATATCAAATGACTCATGCGCCACCCAGCAGAACATCTCAGCTAGGATGGCAACTGCCAGAAAGAGAAAAGTCACGTGTTCCTTCGGGAAAATGCTGATTAAAGAGCTGCGAGACCTGCAGCAGACAGGGAGGAGGCGGTCATGAGTCCAGCCGAGGTTGTTGTCCTCCTGCTGAACAGACCTTTAACTCCGGGAGCACCTTTCTACAACAATGCGAGCATGTCGGCGGCAGAAACCCGCTCTGACCCAATCAGCCGGCTCAGACTTGCTGAGTGAATTGTTCCCTCTCATTATCTGAGCGATTTCAATCACTTTTGTCTCCATCAATCATTTAGAGCTCAGCAGATGGAAAAAAGTGCCCAGCTTTAAGAAACCAGCTGCATTTAAGATGTCCCTTGAGTTCAAGAGTCAAATCCATGCCAAACTCTCCAAACCTGTGAGGGTGTTTGGTTGCACCACAGAGGTTCACCTTCACTACAGTGTCCCGTGACCACAAATACTCTCACGGAAGCGCGTGTGTTCAGGTCCTGTAGCCAATCAGTGAACGCACTGTTCTTTATACAGCATTTACGAACCGGTTCTACTCTTGTGACCATCTGCCTTTAGCTCACATTAGCAGAGACACAAGTAGCCAAATGCCTACCTTTCCCTAAACAATAAAAAGTACTTTATGGAACTAGGATGAAGTGTGGTGAGGAGGCCATAATTAGCCTACAACTGTTGCCGATTGAAAGTAATGACAATGACATTGAGAGGTTAAATTGTTAAAGTCCAACATGAGGTGATAGAGCAGTACGCTAGAGTAAGCAGACGCCATATTGTCTCCTTATCCACCCTTTCAAATCACTACGGAGGACTTGACGCCTACTAAGAACCAGGTTCAAGATTTAAAGTGTAACTAAACCAACGCTGGAACCATTTCAGCTGCTGCAACCAATAAAAAACTCTCCTGATGAAGAAGAAAAGTTGAAACAAGCCTGCAGTTGAACTTAGACAAGAGACCCACTGCAGAGAGAGCATTTAAAACAGCATCGATGGGACACACACACACACACACTTCCTTGTACTCATATCTTTGTGAGGACTTTCATTGACGTAATACATTCCCTAGCCCCTCCCCCTAAACCTGACCATCTCAACTGACTGCCTGATTCTAACCCTAACCCTAACCAGAACCTGACCCTAACCTTGACCCTAAACCTAACCTGAACCTGATTCTAAGATTAACCCTAAAACCAAGTCTTGACCTTCAAACGACCCTCTGAAGATGTGAGGACCGGCTAAAATGTCCTCGCTATTCACGTATTCTAGTCGTCACTATGTAGCAAGTACAAGAACACACACACACACACACACACACACACACACACACACACACACACACACACACACTTTGGCCTGTTTTGGTGGAGCTCCTCCTTGTAAACAGTTCAAACATCTGCATGTTTCTCAGACAGAAACAGGTTCAGGTGGTAACAGATACCAAAGATACCAAAGATAAGAGTGGCAACACCAACTGCTACGTTAGTGAAACGTCTTCTGAAACTCTTGTCCAGCTGCTGCCTGCCGTCAGGAGCACCCGGGTGGTGGAAGGGAACCAGCAGTTAAAAAAACAAAACGAAAGGATTTCGGCACCAAACTGTCAATGTGCAACACATCCTAACAATCAACTCATAAGTGTATAAAGGTACCACAGCAAACATCTCAACTTTAATGAAAACACACCTGTTTCTCTGATTGGTTAGAGGGAAACAGAGCGCAATAACCACAACAGAACACAGGAAGAACCCAGTCTGGCCTGAAAACTCTGGCGTGTCGCTTCACGTCTCCAGCCTGGATGAGTAAAAGTGACCAGGAGAGACAGAGCGCCAGGCGCCATGCTGCAATGCACAGATACGTTTCTCAGTGGACCAGTCTTAGTTGCTTATTCATATTCCACTTACCATAACACCACCCTTCCTAACTAAGTGTGCAGCACCGCAGCACCTTCAGTAAGGCTTGCTGTCATTCTTGGAGCGCTTCAGCTGCACCTTCAGCCTCTTCATGCCGATCTGGAAACCGTTCATTGACTGGATGGCTGCCTGTGACGACACAGGGTTGTCATAGCTCACGAAGCCTGCAGACACACACGGTCAGAGAGTTGCAACGAATATCTGCCCCACACGACTGTCAACACCTTCAGATTCTGGAGACGTGGTCAGAATCGTTACATTACAGGTCAAGTGCCCCCTGACACCCCCATGTTGAGGATTGAACCCTCTGACAGGTGTGGCATGTCAGGAGCTCTCCAGGTGACTTGGCTCTAGTGTTTTGCATGAATCTTTATCCTATCTTACTTCCAGCAGCTCAAACCTTTGTGTACGGAGGAGACTCAGGGCCGCCCATGGGAGAGCAAGAAGAGAGGAGGCAGATTTGTCTTCATCATGCACGTTGAGAGAGAAGTCAAAAGACAATGTGGAGAGAAAGTCGACCTCATGAGACTCAACAACCAGCGCATGTGGCTGCTTCTACAAAGCGCCGTGCAGGCAGGTAGATGAACTGGTGAGACTTTCCTTCAAACTCGGCTTTAGTAACAAAGAAATACTTTCTCTTCTATCTCAGAGACGTACTGTAGTATCAGTATGAGGACTGTGCTGAAAACTGCGCCTGTTCTCAAGGATAAAAAACACGAGCTTGGAAGAGAACTCGAGACATTCTACTGTATGTGGACTTTATTCTCGACACTTTGACTTTTTTCTCAAAGTGCGGGATGAAAAAAACTCTACCTCCACTCATTTTTGTTTCTCATGGGTGGCCCGACTGCTCTTCCGTATTTGTGAGCGTTCAATCATTAATGAGAAGAACTGGAGAACATCGACACCGATCAGCAGCTCCTGGCTACCAGATCTCACTGAGACTGAGACTCATCACAAAGTTGATGTTGATGAAGAGACTGAACTCACCGAAACACTTGCTGAGGTTGGTCTGTTTGTCGATGAAGACTTTCGCCGAGATCACGTTTCCAAAGGGCATGAACATCTGGAGCAGGTCCTGGTCTCCAAACTCTTGAGGCAGGTGGTAAATGAACAAGTTGGCTCCTTCTGGACCTGAAAACCAACGAGACCGTTTCACAAACCGCACGGACACTGAACACGGATCAGCAGTGTGGGTGGATCTGAGGGACATTAAAACAGGACAAGCCTCCCATTATGGACCTGAGCTTGTTAAGAGGTGATGATGTCAGAGAGAAGGTGATAACATCTTACCGGTGCTGCAACGGTCACTGGCTGATGCAGCAGAGTTGAAACAAAATAGAAACTTAAGCACAAGGTGAGAGCAGCGCACACACACACACACACACACACACACACACACACCTCTAGCAACAGGATTGCAAAGCAAAAACCACAAAATCGTCTCATTCCATAAGAGCGAATCGCTCCATGCTGTTGTTACTGCAGAGTCAAACGAGCCGATCGCACAGGTGGTTTAACCAACGCAGTGTTTGGTCCACCTGAATGGAAATTTATCTGAAGGAAGTCGAAGCGAGCTGAAGTCAGGCAAGATTCCCTTTAACCCTCTGAACCCCAGAACCCACCGCTGGGCCTCAACGCCATGTCTGCTTTTCTAAAAACAAAACAAAACAAAAAAACACAACACAAACTGCACCAGTCATCACAGCCAGAAACTCATCAAGTAACACTAATGTCCAATTCTCCAAGTGGTTCTTGAATGTAACAACACAACATTGAGCTCTGTCAGGAAATCTTAAGAGAAAGAATTTCATTAAAATCCAAGTTATTCTGCAGGCCTCCTTTAAACTTTTACCAAATAGAAACCCTTGGTACGAACAAGAGCCTGTAACAACCCCAATAACTTTCAGCTGGGGGAGGCCATGATGGACCAAGCCAGTAGCTGGGGGAGGGTGTTTGCACATCAGTGGTTCAACAGAGCGTCAATCCTGGTTGTAACAACACTGATAACATTCACACTCGATAAATTACTGTACATACTGCTACCATTTAAAATGAAGAAAACAAATTCTCAGTGAGATTCAAGTTCTGATTATTTCTGGGATCATTACCACTGACCTATTAGTCATAGCTATTGTGTTTGTTTCCATGGAGACACAGGACTTTATGCAGATGAGATATGACCCAGTCTTTGAAAGCCCAACGGCAGCACAAAAGGCCCAGAACCTGTTGGAGGTTCAGAGGGTTTAAGACGCAGTTACCAGCTTCTTCAGCATCAACTCTGACCTGAGACCAAGAAACTGTGACACCCAATGGGCACTTGTGATCGCTGATGACTGGTTTTCACCATCTTTCCCAGAGTCTGGGGGAGGGGTGGAGACGCTGAGAGGCCTGCCGTGGTCGTATGTGTCTACCTTACTTTACAGTGCGTGTGTGTACAGTTTGTGGACTGAGGAGAGAAGTAAAATATGGTTTTCTCCAAATGATCATACAGTCAACGTCCCTCAAAGTAAACAAGTCTGTTTCAGGAAATGTGGTGGAGACATCAAATCGGTCGGCCGGGTCACTTTACAGCTAAACTAGTCAAGTTGTGTTTCAGCAAATTCAGATCTGAGCAATGCTCCACCAAATCAGTGCACTGCCCCCCGGGTCTCCTGCTCTCCACAGCAAGTGAGAAGGATCAGTTGTCAACAGATTTAGTGTCTCCATCTGCAGCCTCGTCATCAGAACAGTCTCCACCCACTACTGTGTGTCCTATTTTCTACCTCCGGCCAACAGAGCCCACCTTCCTTCTGGCTGCCTGCAGCGGAGATGCTCTGCTGGGACAGCAGGCTCTGGTTGTACAGGCTGGGGAGGGCGGCGGCAGCGTACTGCTGAATCCCCGAGTAAGCCTGGCTCAGCGCCTCCATGGTGCTTCCAGAACCGTTAGACAGGCCACCGGAGCCCAGGCTGCCGTTCAGTGCCGCCATGCCTGTATTACAACAGCAAAACAACACATGAGAGTGAGGAGGGTGATGAGATCCAAGCAGAACAGATGTGGGTCACAGGGTAGAAGTTCTGGGTCACCGTGTCTCCCCATGAATGAAAGGGTGAGTTCTCTGATGCTGATGCTGAGTTCAAGATAACAACAGCTGAGCACTCCTACATGCTGGGATTCCTACCTGCCAGTGAGCCCATGTTGAGGCCAGCTCCAGTACCAGCCGCCAGAGACTGCAGCGTCCCCAGAGAAGCGATGGGGTTGACTGAGGAGGTGCTGCTGGAGGTGGGGGAGGAGCCTGCTCGGGGAACATCTACTGTTAATATTAGGCACAACCACGAATACAACAGCACTTTGTACCTGGAGGAACTTCTTTACGTCTCGTACTGCAGCTGTTAGCGTCTCACCTGAGCTTGTTAGTGCACTTAGTGGGCTGCTAGACGTTGTCATGGCACTGGAACCAGTGGCCGAGGCCTGTGTGGCTGTTGCTGCTGCTAAAGCAGCCAGGTTCTGCATGGCGTTAAGACCTGACAAACACACACACACACACACACAATATATCCACAAAATGTTTTCATTTTAGGTAAAAAAAGACAAAACAAAGAAAACAAAACCTACAGGGAAGGTCGACCCTGCAGCCCCGCCCACCACGCCCTCTGACATCTGCTGAACTTTGCTGACTTACTTCCACACTTCATGCTCTGGACTCCTCAACCCTCAACTGACTCTGAAGCTCAACAGGGCCCTGGTCCCTAGAGGTATTTGGTTCAGGTTCAGGTTTTTGGAGGTTACTCTAAGGTTTTTGTGCCAGGTCTTCAGTAGATGCGCTTTTTGTTGAAAGATGTTTTTCTTTGTGTGTGTACTAATCACTGTTTTCCAAATTGCGCGAGTAAATTAGTTACAAATTAGTTACAGGAAAAATGACCAGAAAACTAGGAAAAATAAAAATAACTGAAAAAATTAGAAACATAATAATGCAAATGATAATTTCTTCATATATGAGCATGAACTTCCCCGTTGTCTGCAGCTCTTCAGTCTGGAACAGACAACAGAATGTATGGGGACAAGATCTGGTGCATAGAGAAGTCAGACCTTTAGAACCCTGGGAGTTATCAAGCCTGGAACACACTGGGAGCCAGAACGAAGAGGCTAATCCTGGGTAACTGGTCAGTCTTCAGCACAAGATCCATACTTTCACGATGGAGAGTCTTATTGAAGAGAGTTCGTACCTGAAACTGGGTGCAGGTTGTTGAGCGCGTTTCCTGCGGAGGCTGACTGCTGCAGCAACTGTAAGTAAAGCTACACATTTACACCGAACACAGATGATTCCACAGTCAGTGTGAAAGCCAGGATGGGGAGATGAGAGACAACATGCTAGGGTGAAAATGAGGTGAAATTACATTTTAAAGAGGCCCTATGAACACACTCACTGCTAGGTACTGCGGCCCCAGACTGCTGAGCCCCGTAAGGTTTCCCCACATGGAGGCAGCGCTGAGTTGCTGCATCTGCTGCTGCAGTTGCAGGGCCATGCGCTTCTGCTCCTTGTCCTTCTGAGTGTCTGCAAACTTCACCACGATGGGTGACGAACAGCCCTAAACACCAACGAGGCACATGCTCAGTACTCTTGTTAAACGGAAACCACATTGCGTAATCCACCAGGTTTAAAATACAAACTGTGGCGGTGCAATTTGAACAGGTGAGGTCCTGTATCGAGTGAGGTTCACCTCCATGGTCTGGGACTGGTGCATGGACTTGATGGCTGACTGAGCCATCTGTCTGGCTGTAAAGGTCACAAATGCACAGCCTGAAGGAGAGAAACACACGTGAGGAATCATCAGTGTTGTCAACATCTCAGGCTTATTAGCCTCCACCGCCAGCGTCTGAATGAGCTTGTCCCTGAACTAAACTGAGGCTGTTCCATGTTCTTTCACCATTTCTTGAATTTCTAAATCAAGAAAACTGAACTGAACTTGATGGAAAGATGAACGTTTCGCTGACACTCTTTTAGAACAATCTTTGTGGGATTTGCCTGGAACCATCATGCTATTCACCACAGAGCAAACGACGCCGTAACACCTGTGGATTTTATACTGCAAGGCTGGTATTGTTTTCTTGTATTGTGTGTGTGTGTGTGTGTGTGTGTTTACAGAGCAAGCCTTACCCCGGCTAAGTCCGTCAGGGCCTCGAAGTATTCGGCACTCCTCTATCTGCCCGTATGGTGAGAACATCAGTCGGATGTCGTTCTCGTTACACTTCTTGGAGATCATCCCGATAAACAGCTTCCTGTCCTCCACTGCTGTTGTCAACACATCACAACATCAAACACACCTGCTGCATGTCAAGGTGGGCTAACATCCCACCAACTCTCAGGGCCGGCTCCAGCCATTTTAGTACCCCTCCAACATGAGGGACCACAATGGTTTCAAGACAAAAAATACATTTTTAGACATTAAAATGAACAATCAAAGAATGAATAAATTAGGAAAAATTCTAGGTTTTTTTTGGTGCCCCCTAGACAACGTGGCGCCTTAAGCCGGCCCTGCATACAGTGTGACTGCAGCGTCATCATCACAAGGACCGACTGGCTACTGGGTCACAAACTGGTTACATCGCCGCAGCAACTCTCTCTCTGGCTGTCCAACATGAGTCCCTGTTGTTAAAGAGTTTCGGCAGGAATGAAATGAACACTTCAGATCTTGAAGGGCCTCAGACCATTGAACCAAGCAACAGCACTGAACACTTGGAGGCAGGACTGTCACTGTCAGCTGGTGGCTGTAGTTTTCACTGACGATCACTTCAGTAGCAAGGGAGCAGTTTATTACAGTCCAGTCTCTCATCAGCAAGTGCTGAATCAATGCAGAGCTGTGTGCTGGTGCGCAGGACAAAGACCACACACAGAAACAATAGAGAATCCTTACCATTGTTCTTCTCACTGTCGGCGGGCTTCATCTGGATTGGGTGGTGCATCTGAAGCAGGCCAAAAATATAAAGATGTCATGTTGTAAAATGTCATGTTGGCAAATGAAGAGTGGCTTCAGAGAGGCAGGCTGCTGGCCGCGAGGATGAGCTGCAGGGGAGCTCCAAAACATCATCTACTTCTGAGTCACATGGTATGGATTTTGATTTCCTGGACAAATAAATGACGCCAGTAAAACAAAGTCTACCTTGCTGGAGCTGCATGTTTGTGAGGACTGGCCCTCGTGCTCGTTACTGCTGATGGAGTTTTTGGGGTGATTGTAAAGATTTACTGTGGTCTTGACACAACAGGAGCCGTTGTGTTGTTCAGAACCATGGACAGTTCTGTTTGTTGGAACTGGAGGAGGAGGCCTGTATCCTGAAAGATGCAGCCGTACATAATTCTGAGGATCTATTATAGATCCTTTAGATGCAATAACATTTTTTATATGAAACAGATCATAGCTCCTGGTACCTCATCACTAGATTATCAGGCAGAGCCCACGGACGCCATGAGGCTGAGCTGTAAACTGACTACAGACCCTAAAAACCAGAACAACCCTGGACAAAGTCTGAGAACCACTGCGGGAGATGCAGGGTCCCACATCCATTGTGTTTCTGGCAAGGATACGTGAGCCGACATCCAAGTGTCCAGGATGACGTCCTGATCTGAAAAACACGTCTTCATCATCTTCTTCCATGGTTTTACATTGAACTTTGGGCTCTAATCTCATTTCCCCATTAAAGAACTCACTGACAGAAGGGAAACGACGGGGAAGTTATTCGACAGGCAGAAAGGTTTTCACAGTCACCCTGCAACCAACAGCACCCCCCCCAAACGCCATGGTGTTACTCAAAGCCTGCGCTCAACAAGGATTACCCGACTGCCAGCACATGTTTGTCATGAGGTTTATCAGGTGATGAACTACGATAAAGTAACATTTGGGTTATAAAAGGTGTCACAAACTGAGTATGGCCAGTTGGTACAACTGCTGATGTCCAGCCAGGGAGAAGGAGCTCAGGGAGCCCAGGTGGAGCAGGAGTGCTGACATACCCCCGGCAGAATCTTCATGTTGTGGAGAGCGTTCTGTGCTTCCAAGGCTGATTTGCGAGTGTAGTAGGTTATAAAACAGCATCCTGCCAGAGACGGAAAAGAGATCAGGTGACACATCTGACTGGGTCACGGGGAGACGAGTGGAACTTGGAGGCACAGTCATTATATTACATTATTCTTATTATTCTTATTATATGTAGACACACACAAGTATGTGTGTGTGTGTGTGTGTGTGTGTGTGTGTGTGTGTGTGTGTGTGTGTGTAGGCATTTTATGGGTTAAAATGGGTCAACAAACCATTCACACCATCTTTCACACAGAGATTCAAAAAGGAGAGTGAGGAAAAAAATTGGTCCCGGCATCATGTTGTGCTTGTTCATCTTCATGCAGCAGCAGCAGTGGAACGTTCCCAGCTTGAGCAGGCTGTTCTAAGTGAGCTGTTGCAGCCGGTTCTCGGCAGACAGGAGTTCCCTTGCCATTGGTTCAGCAGGTTAGTCCCCTTGAGATCAGTTACCTCAGTTTCAAGGGACACTTGGCCAAAATAGTAACAGCTTCCTTGGAGTAGGAACAGACCCTGGAACTACCATCGGATGTATCAACACTACTGTTCCATCCCACCCTGTCTAAAAGTTTGCAGCAATGGAATATGTGGAACATACGGTTCCACCAGGTAGGAACAGCCAGAGAGCTGTAGCCACAGAACAGCTCACTCTGTTTCACTGTGGCTACAAACTGAATGTTTAAATGAAATGTTTTGCCAAGTACATTGTAATCTCATGAAATACTCCACTGCTACATGTGACCCCTCTACTGTTGCATGTCGTGGCTCTCAAGAGGCAGACCTTTGCTCTGAGGGGGATTCTGGCTGCGGTCTCGGAGGACGTTGATCTCATAGACGGCGCCAAACGGCTCAAAGAGTTCACGAAGCTGCTCCTCTGACCAGGAGCGTGGAATCTGCCCCACAAACATCTTGATGGCGTCCACATCTGGTTGGTCGGGGTGGTCCAGAGACCCATTCATCTTCTTCCCACTACAAGGACAAAGGTCATGGTTAAATGGGGGCTGAGGGTGAGGGTTAGTTGAAAACGTGTCGCCGTAGCTGGAACTGCAACAACTTGGCAGCAACAGGCGGCTCAACGGACCAGTGCCTGCACATGCGCTGAAAAAGCAGAAAGATGACCTTGACCAGCAAATCTTTTGTTCATCTTGAGCTCCCAGCAAACATTTGTGCCGAATTTGAAGAGATTTCCTCCAAACATTCCAGAGACCTCACATGAATGAGAAAGGGATGGACAGACAACCTCCAACCACCTCCAGCCCATGGCCGTCGCTGGTCCAAGGCATACCAAATGATACATGTACATACTGTAAAACTTCAAGGTAAGTTTGGATGACCAGATGATCTCTGAAACGTTTGTGTTCACATGAAAAGTACGACTCAAATCCATATATAATAATCCAGTATATCGTACGTGCAGGCAATGGTAAATGGACTCAATTACAGGGTAGTTTGATCATGACCTTAAAAACCCTGAATAACAACATGGCGTCTGCTTCTCCAGCGTAAACAATCAGGTACCCGTATTTATCGAGGCTGGGATGTATGAACCAATGACACAAACGCAGATGCGTGTCTCATTTCGTCACAGACGGTTTGTTTGTGAAGGCAGCATCAGCTCATTAGGAGTGAGTGGCCTCGGTCTTCCTCCCTCTGGATCCTGAAGTGGTTTGTTTGCCGACCAAACTCCATCAACCGAAACAAACAATGACAGAACACTTTGAAACAGGCTGATGCAATTCAGGACACGTGGATGTTACAAGTCGGCAGAGCAGCCTCACAACTCAAATGGCCTCCAAGTCACTTCTAGTTAGCCCATCATGGCGAGGATTCATCACAACAGTTTTTACATGTTAAGTCGCTCACGCATCAGAATCCCCAGAATGTCCTTCTTTGCAGAGAAGCACAGAAGTGTGTTACCATTTTGCAGATGAGCTCATAAACAGGCCTTTAGATAAAACTCCCTTCAGAGCGAGTTCTGGATGAGGGACGAATGCCGGACACAACGATGTGAACCCTTCCACCTCGGACCAATCAGAGAACAGTTTGCTCACGCGTGACATTTGTTTACAACTTTGAGCAGCTGTTGAATGTTGCTGTGTGAATACAAATGAACCGAGACAAACGCAACGTGTCCCATTTCAGCCACTGAAGGGGAACAAACCAAATGAGGTGAACGCACCCCAGTTCCCACATCTCACATCTGTTATGGTAAATGGACTCAATTTTATACAGCGCTTTTCTACCTTAGCAGCACTCCAAGCTCTTTCCAGGGTCGTCTCATTCACCCGTTCACACACTCACACACTGATGGTGGAGCTGCCATGCAATGTGCCAACCTACTCATCAGGAGCAATTATGGGTTCAGTATCTTGCTCAAGGACACTTGGACATGGTCACCGGGGTTGCTCGACGGCCACTCTACCCCTGAGCCATGCCACCCATCTGTTAGTGCCTAAAAAAGAAAGAATCAAGAAAGAATCAAACCCCGCTCTCAGTATCAGTGAGATGCCAATAAGCGTAGGTGATAATAACGGCCCACCATCGGCGTCAGAAGGTATCGGTAGCTTCTGTTATTTGGGATGCGGAGACAACCTAGTAAATATATAAATAAAGGAAGCTGAAGCTGCTGCTGGCCCATGCAGGCTACTTCAGATTCAGGTTACTTTTTATTTGTTCTTGTGCGTAGACGTAGTCAGCAGTAGGACAGGCAACCATCTTGACACCCTTTAAACAAGTGGAATGAAGTCCAGGTTTAAAAAATAAGAAGTAAGAAAACACTCAAATCCAGGTAAAACCAAACAAATATTTCCAGTCCAGCAGCTGTGGGGTGTTGGTGGTAAGTTCCAGGATGCGGGTCACTGAACCAACACGAAGACCGAGGGACACACATGATGTTGACAAAACAACAGACTCAGTTTGACTGTGACATCCGTCGTGCTTTAGATTCATCTCATTAATCTGACCGTCACACAGTAGCGTATGTAATGCAGTGCTGATGTTAGCATAGGACAAGTACAAGCAGTTTTCCTCTTTGTAGCTTCCTCCATGAACCTGCTCTCCTGTCCATCTCGCTGTGACGTCCGTCCTGACAACTCAACACCAGTATGCGCCAGCAGGAAATACAGGAACAGGCTCAAGCAGCGTTCACGCCGAACACAACATGAATTCTCTGGGCTGTTGAAGTACGGCTGCCTGATTCTCACTCAGATGTGAGTCAAAATTTTTCTCTGTGTGAATTGAGGTCATGATTCTCGAACACAATTCTTATTCTTCCAAGTAAAAGATTGATATCGTCAACTTTAAACAGTAACAAGGAGTAAAAAAAGGCCAAGAGCTGGACTGGTGATCGCAGAGCCGAACGGAACAGGAGAGAGTGAATGGTCATCATCACCTTCACAGGAGTGTGAATCGAGATCAGTTTTTTCAGGGATCACATGTGCAGCCCAAACGTGAAGTCAATGCAAAGATGCCAGAAGTGCAGAGCGAATGTGAAATTCACACAAGCTGAAAATATTTAACTTGTGAAGTGGAAAACTGACTTGAAGCTGCGTCACCACAGCCAATCAGAGTGAAGGTTCTCCCACTGACGCCCTGTTGAGTCAGACAATGGAGGACCAGCTGATCTTTGTTGTTCTACACACTCTAGTTTTTGCGCACCACAGTTAATAAGTTTAACCAAGACAGAAGCATCCAAGGAAACGGTAGATTTCCAGGTGTTATGGAGGCATGGGGCCAAGCCTGAGGCTGAGCACTGGCCACCCATCACTGGAGGCGGGGAGCAGCAGGAGCAGGCAAGTGAGCTCCCCTCCTCTTTCCAGAAGAGAATACTCTTGTTTTTTAGCGGCGAATAAGCACAAATGATGGAGGGACTGCTTTGAATGAGCACGAAAGTTCGCTTCATGTTTAGAGTGAACTCGACCTCTCAGAGCTGGGAGAGGCAGGGCCGTGGCACCAGTCTGCTCATTGCCAAGTCAGCGTTCCATCAGGAGGATGTTACGTCTCACTTCACTTGAACTTCCATACGGTGTGTATTCATTTTTACTCGGTCATATTTGGAGACCGTGTGTTTTTAAACTGAACGTTCAGTCTGTTAGACTAAACAATGCATTGTTAAACTGGATAAGTGAGTACATGAAAATTAAATAGTCAAATAAATAAACACTAACATGGCGAAATTGCAATCTTTTATTAAAACTTTATAATCTGCATTTTCATATGTTCCGATTAGAATTGCAATATTTGGCTTAACGAGATAGAGAGGCGTGAACAGGCTCTGACACTGGTCCAGGGACCACTGTGAAGAGTACAGACGTCTTGACGCAAGTGTGTTAAATATTCCACTGAACAGAGGCCAGCATCTTGGACACAAACTGCACTCTTTCACAAATCAATCAAAAGTCTGGATCACGTCTGAGAATCCCAACCAGGTCACGGAGGTAGAAGAGCACCTCTCAGTCAAGGCCTCTCCTGACAGCAGCTGCAGGTTCCTGGCAGCTTCCCAATGGGACCTTGAACACAGATTTTTCAGGACAGCATGTATACTCACAAAGACGTCAGCCAGGGTACTTACACGGGGCTCGAATTCAAGGAGCAATGGTCCACCATCATTTCTGGGAGAAAATCCAGTTTAAAAGAAGCCATTATGGCAAAGAAGATTTCTTTCTTCCAGAAGCGATGCTGAGAGGACACAAGGATGAGCTGGTGGTGGTAAACTCCAGATCACACACTGGTTGGGAAGTCCTGAACGACAGGTAAAATAAGCAGCTGGGAGCTCACACAAGCCAGAGACACACGGGGTGCTGCCACAAATCAATCCACATGGAGAACCGGTCCACTGGAGCACAGAGACAACAAAACTGGACCTTTGTTCAGGGTGGAAGAGGAGCACGAGTGACAGACACCAAGTGACAGGCCTTCAGGTTAGCGTTCCTGGTTCTGGGACTGGGACCAACCGCTGCATGGATATCAGGGACACAGAGGGCTGCTGGGATCACTGGGGCCAGAGGGAGTCATGGCCATTTCGGGTCCCACAATCAAATTGCTGATGACCAGTGGCCTTTGTGAGCATTTCTCCTAGGCCAGCAGATCTGGCTGCAGCGTCAGATAAACAGGGTGTCAGATTGATGGTGATAAGGCCCAGTGGGCAGAGGGAATGAAAGAGGGAGTGAATAGCACTCCCCAGCCAGTAGCTAATCCCCGGACTAGCCACACCAGGGGCTAACAATTAGGTTCCGGCCCGAGGGGGGCTGCGCTTGCCCTGTTGTCCTACAGGCTGCACCCGTTTGTGTGTGCAACATATGTGTGTGTGTGTGTGTGTGTGTGCGTGTGCGTGTGTACACACGGAAGGCAGCCAGTGTCATATGACACAAGCACACACTAAATCTCCCCGATTTAATAAAAAGAGCTAATTTTAACTGTTAAAGTCGTCTCAGCTGAACAACTGCCTGATCCCAAAGTGTTCAACACACATCCAGATGTCAGAGAAAGACACAAAACTTGCCTCTCTCCTCAGGCTGATCAACAATATCATACTACATGCTGCGACTGACAGCAGACCTGAGCGTGTGTAAATGAGGTCTTTGCCTTCAGCAAATATAACGTCTTCCTGGCTGAATTACAATATTAATTAAATTTCTAATTATTACTGGAGGGAGCACCTTGAACACGATACCTCCACCAAAGCCAGCGTATTTTTACATATGAACCAGACTAAAAAACGCATTCAGCAAACAGCATCCATGCTGATTCAAACTAACACTGATGTAGAACATACAGGCAACAATCTGGGTTTTCACACCTTCCTCATTGAGTCTGGCAGAATCACACTTGAATGTGGACAAGATACACCGGACCAAGACAACAGACAGACACACAGACAAAATGGTGTCAGAAGAAGTCAGTCCTAGCAGTTGTCGCCAATTAAGAGAGGCTTATAGACCTCGTCGTTCATGGTCAGTCCTCTGGGTCAGAGAGGGTCTGAGTCAGCGGAGGCATGTCAGGTTTGTTCATGGGGCTTCCCACAAGATGGCCTTCTTCTCTTTTATACAAACAAATTTACCTTAAATACAGTGTTGCACAGACGGGTGTTTTTGTAGTGCAATCGAACGCTATCATGTCAGGGATGACGCGTGTTTGTACTTCAATAGGAGGTGAGATTACAGATGTGCAGACACCACCTCCCATCAGATTTGATGATGTCACGTCTTCTTTGATAAATGCTCAGACTTACACGGGAGTCATCAGACGCCCAGCATACGTTTGTTTGATAAATGTGAGCCAGTATATCTTTAGGATTTCCATCCCTACATCCCAGTTCTCAGCAGTGGGGTATCTCTGGAGCACAGGTAGAAATTTCTTCAAATTTTAGCACAAACTGGGACTCAAGGATGATCCAAAATGATTTTGGAGGTCAAAGAGTAAGGTCGCGTCACCTCATATATGTGTGCTATCTGTCCCATTCTCCTAAGGTGAAAGCTCCAGAGCCACTGGGGGGGAATTTTCTACAATTTGGCTCAAATGTCCACTGCAATTTAAAGATGAATGGAAAACAATTAGGTGGTCAAAGGTCACTGTTAGCTCAGGTGAACGTCATACCTTGTATACATACATGGTAGTATGAACAGCCAGTGGGCCCAGGCTGTCCAACACATTTTTGGTGGTCAAAGGTGAAGGTGGCTGACACCTCATGGAGGCTCACAACTGTAGCAGCGTGGAAGTTCTGCTTGCTTTCACAGTCTTAGTCAAATAAATGTATTGAAATTTCTCGGTGGACATTAAAAGTTGTGTGTTTGAGTATTCCTGTACTACGCAATACATGACATTCATGTCAAAGTACTACTGCAAAGCAGTTTTCAATCGTTCACACCTCAACTTAAGTCACACACCAACATGGGAATACACTCTGTCACACAGATCCTGCCTCCTCGGAGGAGGGACACTGGCGACTTCCGCGTTCGGTGACATCACGTGTATACCCTCTTTGGGATAAAAATAGTGTTCACTGTAACTACAAACGCATCTGAAGCTGTAGGGTAAAGGCTGTTCTTATGTAAAGGCAGCAAACCTCATGATCGAACTCGCACACCGTGACTTTGTAGTTTCACTCCGCTGTCATGTTGTTAGCAGGCTGCCAGTAAACTCGTCAACATGGAGCCTGACAGGCAGGCAGGCAGCTGGTCAGCTAAACACAATCAGCCCCTACAGAGCAGCACAGCTGGCTATGTTGCGGAGACGTTAGCTAGCTACAGCAGGGTTTGTTGCAAACTTAAAATGACAAACTTACCCGTTCTACTACGCCACAGTTAATTTGACTTGTTGGATTTCAGACCAAAACGCCAGGGCGAATGTTAACTTACTAATAAGAGGATACTTATTCTTTACGTGAAAGAAACAAGTTGACAACGGAGGTGAAATATACTACTCTACTGTCACTTTAGAGATTTAGCTAGCAGCCAGTGTGCTAAAATGGCAGTCTGAGCGCTCGGACCACTCACCGAGACCCCGGGGGGAGGACTGGACCCAGACGATATTACTCAGGAATTCGCTTCAGGACTGATGGAACTAGCGGTTTGCAGATTTGATTGTGTTGTAAAATATAAATGATTTTTGTCTGGGGCCGTTGTTCGGTAACGCTATTTCAGAGGGCGGTGAACGTGCACTTGACTCTGCCCTGCTTCCAAGTGTCGTTTGGTACGGTCCACAGAGAGGCGCTGTCATTTATTCGTTTCCCACAAGATTTATGTATAATTTATGTTGATTTTACCCTCATTCATGGACAGGGCGCCATTTAAGAAGAAAAAAAGTAGCGCAGTCTATTTACTAAGCATAAAATGTGCTTCTTCCTGAAAAAACAGACGTAAATGTCACTATTTATTGAAGATTCAAATCAGAAAACATTGGTTTCAAGAAGAGAAATTGTATACGCATCAGTGCCTGCGTTCAACAACAGAAATATATAAGCAAAGAAAGACTTGATCAAATTGTAATATATATATATATATATTTTTTTATATATATATATATAAATCTACAGTATTAAGATAAAAAAGCACAGTAATGATAGAACAGAGCGGAAACAGAAAAGTATATTACACAAATAAAACATACATTTATATATGTATACACACATATATACACGTATACACATCGAAACAGATATATCACTTATCAAAAAACTGCAGACAATTAAGTCTGAATTCTTGCTTGTGTTGTACGTCGCTTTGGACAAAAGCGTCTGCTAAATGAAATTGTAGAAATGTAGACAATTTAGAGATAATTTTGAAATGGCCTTTTTGTCAACATTAGCATGAAAACTTGCGTATGATAATTCATGTTTAATATTAAATACTGTTTTCAAATCTGAAATGTTTTACCAATTGAAATGATTACTAATGAGAAAAATAAAGCCAATACTTCAGTTTTGCAGTACTGTTCGAAAATAATTTTGACCTTTTTTCTTTAAATAATTACACACACTAACCCTAATAATAATACTGATTATGATTCAATTAATTGTGCAGCACTAATGACGATTTTATTTTGCATTGTTTAACTCGTGAGGAATATGAATGCAGTACAATTACATCTGGTGGAAAAGCACACGGTACACAGTTCTTACTGAAAAAGCTGATTTTATTCTTGCTTGATTTTTTTTAATCTTTGCTGATGTCTTTTAGTGTCATTGTAGTTTATCTTATTATTCTTTCACCATTAGGTTGTATATTTATGAATTTTTTTACAGAAAAAAGAGCACATCCAAAGACCACAATTCAGCAGTTCATGGCGCTGGGATAGGCTCCTGCCCCCCCGCGACCCTTAATGTGGAGGAATAAGCGGAAGATGACGATGGACGGATGATTCATGACAAATGTTGCGAACAAGACCACGAAGAGCGACATAAATACTAAGCAAAATTCTCTTAAGTTGCAAAAAAAAGTTATTTCATCCTCAGGTTTTTTCGTTCTGCTGTCGGGGTGCGAGCCTTCGTTGACTTCAGTTTTTTTCTGAGAAAAACAACAGAGAAAAGAGAAGAAAATAAAACGACACTTTGATATTTCCTGCTGAGCTCAATGGCCCGCCCACCCATGACGTAGCAGGACAGTGAAGGCAGCGCCGCTGGGAGTCACATGACAGGCAGGCAAACCTCTTCGACGGATCTGACACACATCGAATAAACATGGTAAGCAGCTCGGCACGGCCTCGTTTTGCTTTTATCGTTAAATGTCCGTTAGAAGAGAAGTTCTTTCAGCTGCCTCCCACCGATCTGGAGCCAGACGCGTCAGTGAGCGCGAGGATGGCCTAACGCTTCCGTCACAGCCAGTTAGCTAGCTAGCTCGGCTAGTGAGCTAACAACTAACAGCGAGCGTATAGCAAGGTGTTGACTTGGGAAATTACGGAATTGTCGTCAGGTGCGACCCCCCCGCCGTGGTTTCGTAGCGCCACGGGTGTTGTGACCTGTGTGTCTCAGGTGTTCGTGCTGAGTGCAGCGGCGCTACATGCTGTTAGCCTGCTTTACTGTCACGTTACGGGCGAATGGCTGAGCTGGTTTGACAAATCAGGAAACCAGGCATTGGCGCTTGTCGGTCAACTGTCAGGATATCAGACATGATGACGATGACCCAACCGCCACCACTGTGCAGGGATGCGGCGTGTGTGCGGGACCAGACGGGGCTCAGTGCGCAGGCTCAGTCCGCAGTCCTGCACGGCTCGGATGAGGAGCTGAGAGACGCAACAGGCTCGGACTGACATGGTGGCAGATCGCGCCTGACGACCTGAGAGAAATTGACTGCATTTTTTTAATACAATAAATTTATTTATACTCAAACCAATGTTGTTATCAGTGGTGTCCACCACCGTGGACAACGACCCCGCCACCTCTGACCGGCCGTGAAGGGGAGAGCCCGCTCAGTTCTGACTTGACTAAAGCGCTGAGAAATGATGCAACTGATTTGAAGAAGAAGAAGAAGAAGAAGCAACCTTTGCTCCTGCGAGTTGATTTGATATTTTGATTTAAAGAAAAGCCGTTTTCGTTGTGAACAACAATCCTTTGGTTCAGGCAGAGCAGGGAGCAGCTCAGGCTCCTGTGTCTTCATCACGAAAAGACCTCGAACGATTTAAAGTCATGGGATTTGTTCACTTTCAACAACCTGGGAGGTTGGACCAAGTCGTTGGCGGGGCACGCGGACGGTGCATGAGCGGACACTTCTGTTTTTTTCGTTGTTGTGTTTATTTTAATTCTAATTCATAAAGAATTAATGAGTGAAATTGAAAGAATAAAAGATGAGAAAACTAGAAGACGGAACGTGAGCCGCTGTTCCCCGGTGTCTCGTGTCATCGAAGAGCAAAGGAAAAGGATTTGGAGAGAAATTCTTACAAGTGACGTTGACAGCGTTCACATTAAAGCTCGCATGTGATCACAAATCATATTCAGTCCACAAATCAATCATAAAAAGACAAAACCATCGTTTGTTCACTGAGTTTCTGCACATCAGCTGGACGTCACACAATTCACGTTAACTTGCCAAGTTGTTTTCTCGCCATGACGGTTGCTGTTGATGTGTTTTCCCAGTAGGAAACTCTGTTCCCAGTAAGTCACAACTCATTTACACCTCTCACAAGTCACAGAAAGGCAAAATAACCAGTTTAGACTTTTTATGGACATTGTGATTGATATGATTCAAATTATCAGAGGAAATCAGCAAATCTGGGATTTTGGCTTTGCACTAATAGAGCAAATTGCAGTTTTGATAAATTGCTCACCTCTGCTGTCAGCTGGAGGCCTGAACGCCACCAATGCAAAAGTTGGTTATTGTGACTGAAAAAGTCAGTCATGAGGTTCAGTGTTTTACCAAAATCGCGGTCTCCCGTGACGACCGTACCACCCGGTGGACGGTCAGAGGTCAAGCAGACTTGTTACTAAAGTGTGTCCTCTCTCTCTCACCGTCACAGCCAACAACTCAGCAGTCGCCACAGGACGAACAGGAGAAGCTTCTAGATGAAGCCGTTCAAGCCGTCAAGGTCCAGTCGTTCCAGATGAAGCGATGTCTGGTAGGAAAAGTCCCGATGGTCTCGTTGTGCGTCTGATCCTTCACCTACTGAACTTCTCAATGTAGATCTGTCGCTCGTCTGATGCATCCAAGATGAGATTATCTGACATGGGTGGGACGGAACATCGGCGCTGCAGTTTATCAGGATGAATGTCGACGCACTGCAGCCAGATATTGATGTCTGAATGAAATCAGCAGCCGCCGCTGCGCTCTGCTGCGAGCAGCGTGTCGGTGATATGAGACACTCAGGATAAATACAGGATTCCTGCTCGTAGGTTTTTGCGGTGTTGTTGCACCATGTTGCCTCACTCGCTGCTCCGTGTTGTGATCCCATCATTATCACAGTCCAAGTACCGAGCTGGGTTGTGGTGTGACTCTCGTCTTTGGGCAGCCTTTTTTTTTTGATATCTCATATTTTATTAATTTCAAACATAGAAAAAAACCCAGAACAGAGTCAGGGGTTAACATATCTTCAGGCTTCACCTCGCAGCACACAGAGAATCACTCCAGGGCTGCCGCGCAGGACAATTCTAGGAGATTCGGTAATGCCAAACCGCCTCTGTCTTTGGGGATCTGGAGTGTTGTGTCCTTCATCCTTGGCTTCTTACTGTTGGGCAGCCTTTTTAAGCATTTTTAGAGTTTCAAATTTAAGCTTTAAGGGGTTTTGCTTCATCCATCCATCTGCAGCCGCTCATCTGATGTTGGGTTGTGGAGGTAGCAGCTCCTGCAGGGGACCCCAGCCCTCTGTGTCCCTGGCTACATGGGCCAGCTCTGACTGGGGGGGTCCCAAGGCGTTTCCATCATCTCCCCACCTGGTCCTCTTCCAGCCAGTTGACTGAACTTCTGACCTCATGCCTAAAGCCTGAAACCCAGCGTGTCCACCGTGATGCGTTACGTGAGCAAAGATTCGAACCTCTGACGCATGCGCTGTATGAGCAGAGCTGAATGCGTCGTTCCAGCTCGTTTCAGGTGTAAGTCTTGAGTGCTGCGTTTAAGCGAGATGCCAGCGAAACCCGTTTCAGCTGCTTGTTCTCTCGCTCTGGTTCTCTCAGTCGTGACCCAGTTTTCATGACAGCAGGTGAGAGTAGGAGTGAAGACCGACCAGCAGATTGAGAGCTTTTTCCTCCAGCTCACTTCTGTTTTTGTCACAACGGTACAGCAAAGCGGACGCAAAAGTGCTCGTAGTGCTGCGATTCTCCGGCCCATCTCACACGCCCTAGTGCCCTCCCTGGAGAACAGGGCCAGAGGGACTTGAACTCTCTTAGGGGCAGTAAAGACTCGTCCTTTATTTGGACCAGACAATCCACCGTTTTCCTGCTGAGAACCACGGCCTCAGGTTCCTGATCCTGAGCCCGGCCTCTCTGTGTGATGGAACTGATGTCATAACAGCGTTTTCAATAAAGGTTTGTGAAGGATCTTTGGGTAACTTTGTTGTGTGTCTACAGGACAAGAACAAGCTGATGGATGCTCTGAAGCATGCGTCCAACATGCTGGGGGAGCTGAGGACCTCCATGCTGTCTCCAAAGAGCTACTACGAGCTCTGTATCCTTCAGTCGCTGGAAAACTACACGCTGAGGATGCTAAAGCGTCCAGACGCCCACAGCTGTGGTGTATGACAGCACTTCCCCGTCCCTCTCCCTTTTTGAACATTTGATATTGGTTTCACTCACGTAGCTACACAGACTGTTCACGACTGTGACCTACCAGCTCTGCCCCTGAATGCATCACGTGTGATGGAGGATTGAGGCGGTAAGCTGCAGTCCGTTACGTAGGAGGAGGTTGATTCAGGCTCCTTAACAGTCCTGTCAGACATGGCCATCTCCGACGAACTCCACTACCTGGAGGTTTATCTGACCGATGAGTTTGCGAAGGGACGTAAGGTGGCGGACCTCTATGAGCTGGTCCAGTACGCAGGCAATATCATCCCACGGCTGTAAGTACCAGTGGAAGAACCTGCAGGAGGGTCCAGACCAGGGCGGAACCTTCTTATTAAGTTCTCATCAAGGCCTGTTGGGGGGGGGCTTTACTGTGGTAAATATGACCTCACTTCTCTCCCCAGCTACCTGCTCATCACTGTGGGCGTGGTGTACGTTCGCTCCTTCCCTCAGTCTCGGAAGGACATCTTGAAGGACCTGGTTGAGATGTGTCGCGGGGTCCAGCACCCACTCAGGGGCCTCTTCCTCAGAAACTACCTGCTGCAGTGCACCCGAAATATTCTGCCAGATGACGGAGAGCAGTCAGAGTATGTCCAGATGTTTCCTTAATCAGACTTCAGATTTCACTGTTCTTGACGACGAGACAGAAGGACCGCTGGTCCTGTTTCGCTTCTTTGTAACGTTTTGCCGGGGTGACTGTCTGACACGGCTACAGCAGCCAATGAAACAACACCAAACTTCTTTATAGCTCCAGTTCGTCGCTGGTCTTGTTTCCAGGTGGACTCGGTGCTCGAGCACTAACGGACGTAGCTGATACGCGTGTTCCTCTCATTTGTTCAACAGAGGATCAGAGGAGATGACCGGCGACATCAACGACTCCATCGACTTTGTCCTCCTCAACTTTGCGGAAATGAATAAGTTATGGGTTCGAATGCAGCATCAGGGTCACAGCCGAGACCGAGAGAAGAGGGAGAAGGAACGTCAAGAGCTGAGGATCCTGGTCGGCACCAACCTGGTCCGCCTCAGCCAGCTGGAGGGGGTTAATGTGGATAAGTACAAACAGGTGTGTGCAGGTGTGGATGCTGCTGCTGGGGTGCAGGGAGGAACGTTATTGTACGATTGTTCCATCTCATGGGCTGCGGGATGTCGGAACGAGAGCGATCAAGTCCAAAAAAAAGAATTTGCAACTTTGTTTTCTCAAAGAGAAAAGTTAAGTTGAAATGAAGAAATTAAGTCATCGTGTGTTAGAGAAGCTCATAAAACTTTATTGAGATATTTCCCACAAGACAAACGTCAGATTGCTCTCAAATTATGCTTCTTTGCTATAACATGAGAGGTCATGATGTCGATACTGGCGTGAGACGGTTATTTCAGTCATGATTCCACTTTCTGCAGCTGGTATTTCAACAAACTCTGAGCTCGCGAGCCAATCACAGTAGCAGGTTCAGATTGCATAACAAGGCCAGTCTGTTGGGTTTAACAATGAATATTGTTAAGAAATATGAATACATAATGAGTTTGGGACCTGACGTTTTTTGTGAAATCACTGTTGCTGCACCTTGAACTTAGCCCCACCCACAACAGCGGTGATTGGCTTACAGAATTGCAAACTTGTCCTTGTGTTTTTTTCTACTGGAGCAGAACGACGGTGGTGGAGCCAGACGTCACGTCTGGCTAAGACTTGAATTGTCAAAGTCCTGACGCTCTGACGAACGTCACTACGCGTTTAAATTCTCCCTCCAGCTTCTCCGTCGTGATCTCGGTCTCTGACTCCACAGATTGTTCTTCCTGGAGTGTTGGAGCAGGTGGTGAACTGCAGAGACTCGTTGGCGCAGGAGTATCTGATGGAGTGTATCATCCAGGTACAAGCCTGACCTTTTCTTTGGGGGTTTACCAACCTACATCGAATACTCTTGTCAATGTAGTGATATGTGAGTGTTCACAGGTCTTGGATCTTTCTGATGGCCAGCAGGGCCACTCCTGAGAGGTGACGTTGTTCAACGACAAACTGGCCCTCCGGACCTAAAAAGATGTTTTGTTGTCAGGTTTTTCCGGACGAGTTCCACCTCCAGACCCTGAACCCGTTCCTGCGTTCCTGTGCCGAGCTCCATCAACATGTCAACGTCAAAAACATCATCATCGCGCTCATTGACAGGTACACTGGAGCGTGTCTGAGTCACTCTGACATGAGTTTCCCCTCCTGCATCACTTCCTTGGGACTCCAGAGTGCAGAAAGAGTCAGCCACGTTTATTTAGCTTGACGCTAATGGAGTCTGATGGCTAACAACAGCAAAAAAATCGATTTACTAACTCAGGTGTGTCATCAGGTTTCATGCTCTTCTTGACTGATCCTCCGTCTGGATAAGGAGACGTGGATTATACCAGGTGACCTGGAGTGTGAGTGAACCGACGTTTCTGGAAAGTTTAGCTGTTGTTAGCCATCAGTCTCCATTAGCTTCAAGCTAAATATACGTGGCTGGTTCTTCCTGGAGTCACAGAGAAGTGATGCTGCCGGGGGGAAAAAACACATCTTTGTGAGCTGAAGACTCCTACTAGTGAGTACTTGAAAGGCAAAGTACACTTTGGGGGAAGTATTTCTTTAAAGGAAAAGAACTGAAGATAAATCCTTTGTTTTCTGTGAAATCAGTCTTTTGAGGCTCGTCAGACACCCTCAGTTTCAAGAGCTGCTGCTGCTGCAGCGCCCGAATGTTGCACTTTGAGAAATGAAGCTTGAAGTTTGTTTTTCAGGCTCGCCCTGTTTGCCCATCGAGAAGACGGCCCTGGCATCCCGGCGGAGATCAAGCTGTTTGACATCTTCTCTCAGCAGGTGGCCACTGTCATTCAGGTACGCTCAGCACTGTCCTTTGTCACCCACCTACATGAGGTTAGAAAAGGTCCAACCAAAACTGGACTTGTAGAAGCACATGTTACTGAAATGGTGCATGTCAAAGTTTGACTGACACCTCATTAATGTGGTTGGGGGTTGATCAAGTCTGCATTTGGTGATATTTTGGATGTGAAGAGCCAATGAAGAAAAATAGAAAGAGTTGATGAAATTACCAGGAAACTTTTCGTTAAGTACAGGCTCTGATCTTCCTTCTGATACGTGCAGTGGTTTCATTCTCGAACCACAAATATTTTGGTGGCCCTGTGAACAAATCGATTCTTCTCTGTTCAGTCGCGCCAGGACATGCCGTCAGAGGACGTGGTCTCCCTTCAGGTGTCTCTCATCAATCTGGCCATGAAGTGCTACCCTGACCGTGTGGACTATGTAGACAAGGTTCTGGAGAGCACCGTGGAGATCTTCAACAAGCTCAACTTGGAACAGTAAGTCTCGGAGGCCTGGAAGTCTCACTGGTGAGAGTCGGCAGAGACGACCCAAACACCACAAACCTCTGAAGGAACATGTTTGTTCAAGCTGTAGTTTGGAACTTCCCTCAACAAACTGTGTGGAACTTTGCTGTTGTGAAAATGTGCCACAGTCGGTATAAATGTGACGGGAACGCGATAAAAAATTAACGCTGATGCAGCATTTTGAGAATTTCCAAACTTGTACACGTAAAGCCAGTAGTTGTTGGAGGAAGTAGAGCTGCCACTTTTTATTTTAAAGATCAGTGTTGGTTCATAGCTTGAAACTTTCTCCTTTGAACTGTGATAACCTGCTGAAAGTGTCTCGAAGCTTATCAGACGATTTTGAAGTAGTTGCCTTGTTATCCAGCAGAGGGTGCACTAAACCTCCTGCCAGTTTGACCTGTTTCATGCCCTTTGACCTCTCAGTCAGTTAAGCTAATGTTTGATGTGTGTCGGGGACGTTTGCTAGCAGAAATTCCTTCACTTGTATGAAGCAATGCGTTCGCGCTGCGCCATCGCATTGCCTCTGCGCTGTTGATGCGATGCCTCGGACGTGTCCCACTTTTGCAGTGAGAATGTGGTGATTCGAAACCACCTCATGTATTAAAGGGCCTTCATGAAAAGGCGGTTTAGTGAGGTGTTTACCACTGCTGGTGCAAGTTCGACCAAAAAGTGCCAAAAAAATGATCTTTGAACAGCAAACTTCTTACTTATTTGCAGTTAAACTCTAAGAGTCACAAGGTGCCTTCAGTTTGTCTCCCTGCTGTGTCCTGTAGCATAGCAACCAGCAGCGCGGTGTCGAAGGAGCTCACCAGACTGCTGAAGATCCCGGTGGACACCTACAACAACATCCTGACGGTGCTGCAGCTCAAGCACTTTCCTCCTCTCTTCGAGTACTTCGACTACGAGTCACGCAAGAGCATGAGCTGCTACGTGTTGAGCAACACCCTGGACTACAACACCACCATCGTGGCTCAGGAGCAGGTCTGGTCCTGGTGGCCTCAACACAAGTCACCGCTTGTCCAAGATTAAAGCTTTTAATACGTTCAAGCTGTAGTCATCAAGTAAACCTCTAAACTGCACAGGTGCCTCTCACTGCGTGAGGCATCTTTATTGGCACAGGGTCACTTGTTGATGGATCAACTTTAATGAGACAGAAACCCCCCACACAGCCCTGCCTCGAGGCCTTGTGTGCCTTGCAGCCAGGCAGCTTTTCAACAGGAAACAGAAGTTAAGTCACTTGTGAAATCGCACCAGACTCTGCTGGCAAAAATAATTGTAGCTCTCAGGACGAAGCAGCTGCTGATCTCTTACTTCGTGGATCAGTAAGTTTGAAGTATCTGTCATGGTCGTTGTCACCCAGCCCTACTTTATTCTACATGCTAGTTTGTGTTTGGACTCACGCTGGTAGAGCAGTGGACGCCCACAGGCCCTCTAACTTTGATCAGTACAGGGCACCAGTAGTTTTTGAAAAAAATATTTTGAATTGTTCTCTTACTATTTTAACAGTTACCAGGTAGAATGGCTCCAGCTTGATTGTGGCCCATGCATGTAATGGAACCTCTTCTCTCCTCGCCGGGTTTCTCTAGGTGGACGCTATCTTGACCCTGGTGTCCACGCTCATTCAGGACCAACCAGACCAGCCAGCTGATGATCCCGACCCCGAGGACTTTGCTGAGGAGCAAAGCCTTGTAGGTCGCTTCATCCATCTGCTCCACTCAGAAGATCCCGACCAGCAGTACCTCGTGAGTTCTTTCCTCCTCATTCATGGGCACGCCAGGGACGTTACACTTGAGTCTAACTCATGTCCTCAGTGTGCTGGATGTAGTACACACTGGCAACAGCTAAACGGTCCAGAAACATCTGTTTCATCTCTCCAGGTCATCTGGTATAATCCAGGTCTCCTTAATCCAGACGGTGATCAGTACTCCACAACACTTTGACTGGAGAGTAAAAGTAACCAGTTAGAACAGTTCTGGTTCGGTGCTCATTCACGGTACCGTGGGTCACGACCAGGCAGCGCGTTCAGTTGAACCAACTCACCCGTGTCTGGTCATGCTAGTGCCGGACCAGAAGTGCTCGGGTTCGTTTGTTCCTGCTGTTCTCGAGGGAGAACTGTGTTGTTGTCCTGTTGCTGATGGACATTGATGCTCTTATTTGTGGTCAGATTCTGAACACAGCCCGCAAACACTTTGGAGCAGGTGGGAACCAACGCATTCGCTACACTCTGCCTCCTTTGGTGTTTGCCGCCTACCAGCTGGCCTTCAGATACAAGGAGAACTCTTCATCGGTGAGCAGATCTCCTCCTCCTCTTCACATCTGGCGTGTTGTTCATGTTCTTCTGACTTCCTTCTCTGACATTGTGTCCCATCAGGATGACAAGTGGGAGAAGAAATGTCAGAAGATCTTCTCCTTCGCCCACCAGACCATCAGTGCGCTAATCAAGGCCGAGCTTGCCGAGCTGCCTCTACGACTCTTCCTGCAGGGGGCGCTGGCTGCCGGAGAAATCGGCTTTGAGAACCATGAGACTGTAGCGTACGAGTTCATGTCGCAGGTAAACTGAGCCCCTTTTTGAGTTTATTCCCAGGAACGAACACAAAGGTTCCTTTGGCCCAATGTTGTCTGTGCTTCCGTACACAAATGAAAAAGGTCCACACACTCGTGTTGTGGGTCTTGGCTTCTAATTCCCAGCAGGTGTCCTCATTAGGATGAACATCTGGTAGGGCCTGGGCCTCGTCACCGCACCATAGTCTTTCTTGCCGTTCTGCTGCGTGACGTTTCTGGTCACCTGCCTGGTTCCTGTTCCAAGAAACTCTAAAAGCTTTTATCCAAAGGAGCATCAGAAATGTGAAGTTGCTCTCTGACTGTCTTCAGTTGTTCAGCGGAGCATTGCTCAACATTTCCATGGATTACTTTGACGCAGCAGAGTGGTCGACTGAATCGTGATTGTTGTCAGCCTGATACCACATCCGCAGTTGTTTGGTTAAAGTCTGACCCAAATCTCACGGTGACCAAACCTTTGTGGCGCCGCCCTCTGCAGGCCTTCTCTCTCTACGAGGATGAGATCAGCGACTCCAAAGCCCAGCTAGCAGCCATCACTCTGATCATCGGGACCTTCGAGCGGATGCGATGTTTCAGTGAGGAGAACCACGAGCCGCTCAGGACTCAGTGTGCGCTGGCGGCCTCCAAGCTTCTGAAGAAGCCCGACCAGTGCCGAGCCGTGAGCATCTGCGCCCACCTCTTCTGGTCCGGCCGCAGCACCGACAAGAACGGCGAAGAGGTGTGTAAGGTTCCGGCTGAGCCAATACTGGTATACTGGTATGACAGTGAAATGTTGACCCTCCTGTTTTGTCAGATCCGTGACGGGAAGCGGGTGATGGAATGTCTAAAAAAAGCTCTGAAGATCGCCAACCAGTGCATGGACCCCTCGCTGCAGGTCCAGCTCTTCATTGAGATCCTCAACAGATACGTCTGCTTCTACGAGAGGGAAAATGACGCGGTAAGACACGTTGGGACGCCGTTAAAGACAGCAGGCCTCGGGTTCCTGCCATTGCTCAGGTGTCGGAACCCAGATGTTCCAGTTTGTTCCGTCTTGATTCTGATTCTGCTCAAAGGGGAGAATTAATTCTGGGTTTTCGGGTTCATTCCTGCTGTATTCAGCCAACATGAAAAGACAAACTTCATGTGTATTGTGAGAACCCCTCCATTTGTGAATCTTGGTTTCTGTCTGCTCCTCCCATCCAGGTGACTGTCCAGGTATTAAACCAGCTGATCCAAAAGATCCGAGAGGATCTTCCCAACCTGGAGGCGAGTGAGGAAACGGAGCAGATCAACAAACACTTCCACAACACACTGGAGCATCTCCGGCTGCAGAGAGAGTCCCCCGAGTCCGAGGGCCCCGTCTACGAGGGCCTGGTCCTTTAAAACTAGTAAATGTTGCAAGATGTGACATCCATCCATAGATGTCTGAGTATACTCTGAATATACGAACACATACAGTCCCATCTTGTAGGTCTGGAATAAAAAGGAATGTCATTATTATATATTATTATTATTATTATTATTATTTCCTCCCCACTGATCGTCACTGGTAGAAGCTTTGATGGAGATTTACACTTAAAGAAGCGTGTCAGCAACACTGCACTTAGCTTCAGCCTGCACTTGTGGCCAGTCTCATGTTGAGTTCAGAACTGAAGTGAAGCGAAGTTTCACCTCCTGGTTTTTACACTGTGAGTTTTTGCCCAGGACCAGAGGAGAGCTGAGGGCCTCCGCGTAGGAACCAGCAATGTTCCTTTGCACTCTTTCTTCATTCTTTTGCTGCCTCGTACCTGCAGACGCTGTCATTTCGGGATGTATGACATCATCTGGAGGCACACTCAGGTTGGCGAGTTGCACAGCCATCCCGAGGATCGGCGTCTGAATGGCCGCCGCTTCAAACGTAGATTTGGCTGTGATTCATGCTGTCAGAACCACGTCGTAATGGTGCTTTGTTCCAAGTTAGAAGTGAGGATCCGTCAGGTCTGTCGTCAAAACGACACGCGAACAACTTAGGAAATGTTGGTTTTCTGAATGGAGTTGGAATCCGGTGGGTTACACCAAGTTTGTCCTCCGTTTAGGTTTCAGTGACGTCTGGAGAGGCTTGTTTTCGCCACCACGTTGGAAAAATAACCCTTATTTCAACATCTATCGTGTCACAGACTTTACGTCGCTGCTCAACTTTCGCTTCACGTCTGGTTCTGAGCGCCACATGAATCCTTTAGGAGTTCCTTCTTGACCAGCTTGTCTCTAACCTGCATCATCTAAGTGTCGATAGTAGACTAACTAGCTGTGACGATGGTGTGTCCTCCGAGTCCTTCGCACCTCACTCGTTCACGTGTGAGCAGAAAAACCGCTCGTGGTGTTACAGCTGTGTTGCGTCCAGGCGCCACCCCTGAATATTTCTTTGTTTTCAACGTGTTACCGTCTGAGGACCTGACAAACGGAGGTGCATGCTAACTTCGCCCCTGCAGAGCAAACAACAGCGTTCCCATCAAATGGTTGGAGGACGCAGCATCTGAACTTTTACTCGCATGATGCTCGCCCTTCCCCGCGCTGCTTAGACATTCCAAATAGTCCAAACTAGTGAGGTGTAGGCGGGAGGGTTGTCAGATGTGGCAGTGTGACTGGCCGGCAGATGGAACGCTGCCTTCAGCTGCTTGACCGACTGGTGTGTTGTAGAAGACGAGTGTGCGCTCGCCGCCATGCTCATCACGTGATGTTTGTCAGAGGTGGGAAGGGCCTGCTGCAGCTTCTCCCTCACTGTCGGAGGTGAGGTGGTGTTTCCCCGCTCCACTCTGTGTGAAAACCCACTTGTACATCACTTTCAGGAGGCAAATTAAATAGTGATTCTCATTCTCATTTGCTGAAATAAAACAAATTCTTAACAGTACATATTTGCATTTTGTTAATTTTACATACACAGAATCTCAATATAATAAAGTGATATCATTGATATATTGAGTGACTGTCTTATCTACTGCACCTTTCATGTCATTTGCATGTTCCTTGGATTTTAGTGACGTGAACATTTAAGTAAAGTCCAAAAAACCTAAGACTTCATTGCAGAGTGTGAAAATGACCACAGGGGAGATTTGATGTGACTTGAGTCTGACTTGCTCTTATTAATGAGAAATAAGAGTACAAATATCAAATAAGTGTTGTAGCTGCTTCAGTGTAAGTCGTTCTGCTGTTAAATATCTAATTGTGTTTGTTTGTATGGAGGAAGAGTCTTCAGTTGCTCCCTCGTCCCAGCAGCCACACATCAAGCTTCTTTTAATTTTATTAGAATGTGTAAACTACAGGACGCTCTGATGTCTACCCACACCTGGACAACGCAGCTCAGGTGCAGGGTCAGGGTGCGGACTCATCGATGGAAGATTCTCGTTCTCCAGGAGCTCGCTGGCACGGATGTGGAGCAGTCCGAGTATCATACAAGTAGTCACTCCTTTGTTGCGTCGGTGCGTGGGGGCTGTCGTTTCCTGCCGATTGAGAAGTTCGACCGTTGGCCGTTGTGACCGGTTTGTCATCCTTTTCCTCCGCGTGCTGGTCGATTATGGCTTCGAAAGGGAACATGAGAAAAGTCTCACCAGTAGACACAAGAACAGCGTCAGCGACTCGAACCGAATCCTCATTTTTGATTCACTTATTTCAACTTCTGAGGTTCATCTTCCCTCGCAGTCACCGGCTGAGGAATGTCAGGGGAAAAAACGAGTCGTTTCTGGAGAGCCTGAACGCAGCAGACCAGCGGGACGCCTCACTGTGCGCATGCGCGGGCCGTTGGAGTAGCGTGTAGGGGGACGTTTGTGTTGTCATGTCGCTTCATCGGTGTATGTTTTGATGCCCGCGACCGTGTGAAGGGACGTGGGAGCGAATGCGCCTCCATCCACCGGGACACGACAGAAGTTTCAGCCCGCTGAGAGCCACCGGCGAGCGGCTGGAGGAGTCTGACTATGTCGGCAAATAAAACAAAGAAAGTCAAAATGGCTACGAAATCTTGTCCCGAGTGCGACCAACAGGTGAGGAAACACGTCAGTTTGTAACTTGTGAACGTCCCTGCGGGCCGATTATAGTACTATAGTACTATATCGTGTGTATTATTTAATATATATGTTACGAACCCTGACGGGGGGGGGGGGGGGGGCAGCTCACCTACTAACCCACTAACCCCCGCAATTGACCCCGAAAACCCGGACGACTCTGCTTGGATCGACTGCGGAGAGCCTCCGCGTCACGCCTGTTTCACTGTCAGATGACGTCAGCCTGGAGCTGTTTCGTTTCCTCAGGTGTTGTGTTCAAAGACAGACCCAAACATGGATGTGCGTTATTACGACGCTTGGTGAGTTCATTAGTTGTTCAAGAGTGTGAGATGCTACGAGGCTGCAGGCTCACACCTCCGTCGTTGCCGTCCATCACCGCCAGCCTGAGACGACTGACTCAAGTTTACCTGCCTGGAACAGAGAAGGATTTCCGGTGTGGTGTTCTTCATGTTCCCTGTGTTTGTTTACATCCGGGGTTTCTGTCTCCTACTAGCTGAGAGCTTGTTTTATCCAGTTTGTTTGCTCAGGAAGTCATTGACAGCTCATTGTATCCAACAGACCCCCTCCGGAGACGAATGTTGTAGCCGTTTGCGAGCGTTAGCCGCCGGCTAGGAGCCGCTAGCCGTGCAGCATCGCTAACTCTTGCTGGCCTGCAGAAACCAACAAACCCAGAGGAAGAGAGTCCTCCTGAAGCTGCCACCTGGCTCGTGACGGTTGTTTTGATGAAGCTCATACAGAACCCGACCAGTAGGGGGCGACGAGGCCCAGCTGTTATTTTCCAACATGTCATCACGTGTTTGCCATGGCGTCGTCAGTCTGTCAGCAGGATCATGCTGGAACTCTGAGGCTAGAATGGTGGAGGGGTGAAGATCCGACTTAAGAAGAACCCATTTAACGTTTGAGGCCGATTATTCACGGCATCGTCTGATGGCAACAGGAAATGACACGTGTACTTTGTGGCACAGATCCACCTCAGACAGAGGGGAAGGGACCCTTCTCTCAGCCGGCCCTGTTTTCCTCCCTTTGTAGTTGTGATCCAGAGTTGCAGCGCCGACTCTCGCCAACTCCAGGTGTGTTCTTCCGCCCCCACAGGCTCAGGTTGTTCTTGGTCCACCTCCTGCTGGGCCGCTCCACGTTTGTCTAGGGTTGTGTTCGCCTCTCCAGATTGCAGTCGCTCCTTCCTAACCGCTAGTGGGTTGTGCTCCTGACGGATGCTCACGGCCCCGGGGGCCAACCATCAGGTCCGGGGTGACCATACTGACTGCAGCCCCTACGCGCCGTCGCAACAGAAACACGCCACTCCAAGGGGAGAGGAAACCACCTGTGCTGTATCACATCAGCACATGGCAGCTCCGCCGCTGCTGGCGTGATGTGAGCGGTGTCGTTGGAGGTCATGCAGGTTTCCTCAGGATGCAACAGCTCAATGGTCTTTGTGTGTGTTGGTTTCTGTTTAGATTCCAGTGGCGTGCAAGTCCTGCCCGTGTGGTTACGTTTTTATCAGCAGAAAACTCCTCAACGCCAAGTTAAACGAGTGCTCCTCGCCAACCATCGCAGGTAAGGCTGCGCTCATCTGAGGCTGCTAGTCAGGGGGAGGCGTCACCTCCTCACTTCAATTGAGTCACTAGTTTGTCACCTGACTGAATAGAGAACGAATCAGAGACGGCTGTCTAGCACCAGGTGAGCTACAATCAGGTATCTGTGTCCTCCCAATCGTTTCAGACAAGCTGGACTCAAAGCGGAGGAGGACGGAACGCATTCGCAGAGACCGGATCGACTCTCCGTTAAACAGCGACATGGAGAACAGGAGAAGATCCCGCACCAACAGTCAGTCGGATCCAATCCGGAGGGGGCGGGGCCGACCAAAAACTGTGGGGCTTAAGAAGCAAGAGGAGGAAAAAGGTAACACGCGTCCTTGAGTCCCCGTCTACGTTCACATCGGCGCGTCTGCTCCCAGGTGGGGGTGAACGTGATCGATGGCCAATCGATTACTGATCATTAAGGATTCTGTCATCGGCAGGTAAACCTGATCCAAAGCCAGTAGGGTTCGGTTCTGGGTCCCCCTGCTGAAGGTGTTGGAGGAGTGACATCATCACTCGTCCACATGGCCAAAGCTCATCGAAATTAATCGCAAAGCGCATTACAACCGACCGCCGTTTGTCACGGAGGGGGGGGTCTTCTGAGAGGCTTCGTGCATGTCTGTAGTCCTGGGGGGCTCCTCTTTGGTGACGGAGTCGACACAGAACGAGCCGCTGTGAAACGATTCGATGCGACTTGTCGCCGCGGCGCCGGTCTTCTGTCGCGGCCTCGGAGCCTCATGGAGACTTGCTGAGTCTTGTTTGTGTTTACAGAGAAACAAGAGAAGGAGGTGGACGTTTACGCCAGCCTCTCTGACGAGAGGGCCTTCGTGTTCTCCGTCGCCTTGGCTGAGATCAACCGTAAGATCCTGGGCCAGACGCTGATCCTGTAGACTGGACCGACCCGGGCCAGAGGACCTTTGACAGACGGAGGACGACCAAAGAGGCCCAATGTGGCCGCAACGGAACTTTGACTGGGACGCGTCTCAGAGCACTGCTGGGGGGGGCTGGTGTGGGACAGAGGGAAGGTGAGGCAGGCGGGTCGGGACGCCAGTGCCGCTGCCTGTCCAACTCTGACTGAAGCGTTTGAAATCTCAATAAAGATATTTTTGGGGAGTCACAGCTGTTGTGTCATCTGTCACTCAGACCCCCCCCCCCCCATTTATTTACATTTTGTTCACTGAAACTTGTGAATTCATTCCCAACCCTCTTGGCGTCTCCTTGGTGTCCGGGGCCGGCGTGGAGCGCCGCCGCTCACCACGACCAGCCCCATTGAGTACCACATACGTTTAAAGAATCGCCAGCATCGACAAATGACATCACGGCGCCTCCCAGGATGGACCGTCAGAACTTCCCCCAGCTGCACTGGTCTTGCAGTTCCACTTTGGTCCTCTGGGGCGTGTTTCTGGTGCGGGGCTCAGGGCCACGTTCCAGTCTCTGCTGGGCTCCTGACAACTGGCGAGAACAAAGAATAAAGCATCCCCCCCCCCCCCCCCCCCCCCCCCGTCATTCATCAGGGTCCCGACCCCGAGGTTGGAAACTGACGTGCTGAGGTCAGGAGGCTCAGAAGAACATCTGAAGGTTCTAAAGGTTCCGGGATCAGACGGTGCCGCCGCTTCAACGCTCTTCTCCGTACAGCGCACGTGACCGGGGGGGGGGGGGTTGCATCATCCAGAATAACGATTTGTTCCCGCGCTGAAGTGAATAAAGTTTTGATGAAAGAAAAAAAAAACCGCCGCTTCTGAGGATCCGGGTTTTGTGCGATCAGCAGCGGAAGTCGCGATCATGTCCGCGCGGTGCTGAAACCCTCCACGCGAGCGGTCCGGGACCGGAGCAGTCATGATTCGGTCTCTGTCGATTCTCCGGCACTCCGGGTCCACGAGCCCGCGAATTCCGTTCATACCTCGCAGGCGGTCGGTGCAGCTCGGTCCGCAGCGGTTCGGGGCGGCGGAGGCCCCGGTGGAGGCGCGAGACCCCGGAACCACGCGAGCCAGGACCCTGACCATGGAGACCCTGAACCCGCAGGTGAAGGCGGTGGAGTACGCCGTCAGGGGGCCCATCGTCATCAAGGCGGGGGACATCGAGAGGAGGCTGCAGGAGGTGGGTGGAGACCCGGACCGGAACCAGCGGTAGACGCTGATGTACCGGTGTTGGGTCGTGAACCTTCATTGGTCCCTCGGTGGGAAAACTGTCCCTGTTAGAGCAGCAGACCCAGAGAAGTAGCAGCAGGAGGAGTAAAATAAACTACAGTAAAACTATAATAAAACTACAATTAACTACAGTAAAACTATAATAAACTACAATAAAACGAATACACTAGAATAAACTACAGTAAATACTAGCAGCACAAGTGCTGAGTACTGCGTTAAGTATTGCACACTATGGTTGTCCAGGGTCTGAGGGGGGTGTTACTGGGAGTCACTGCTCATCATCACCCCCCCCCCCCCCCCCCCCCACACACACACACACACACATCCACTGGTCCAGGGGCATCCCAGGACAGAGCGGGCCGTCTGAACCAGTTTGTCCAGTCCCCGCTTGTCAGCTGCTGCTATGCTGCTGCCCTGCACACCCCACCTACAAGATGGCGGACGCCACCACGGTATCATAGAAAGATGTCTGGGGGGTCCCAGAGAGGGACGAGAAGAAGCGAGTCCCGGGTTCTGGTCCCGGGTCAGTCCTCACTCGTGTGCGCTAACGTGATGTCTGTCGTGTCTCCAGGGAGTGAAGCAACCTTTCACTGAGGTCATCAAAGCCAACATTGGTGACGCCCACGCCATGGGCCAGCGACCAATCACCTTCCTCCGCCAGGTAAGGAAGCTGCAGCAAATATCAAGTTGAACGCAGGTAGAATCCAACATGTATGGATACACCAGGTGTGAGGTGTCATCATCACACCTGTCTGTTGAACACAGGGTCATTCAGGTAGATAATCTGTCTGGAAAGTGGGAGTAGTTCGGTGGGCGTGGCAGTCGTTCGGTGGGCGTGGCAGAGCGGCCATCAGGACTTCTCTGACTCAGGAGGGTCAAACTCTGCCCAGCGTCATTTGGGCTGTCAGGACCAGCAGAGAAGTTGGGGCGGGTTTCTGTTTTACTCACTTAGAGAATCAGATTGGAATCTTGAAAGTCTGCATTCAGCCATGACACCAAGAGACACGGGATCAACGGGTCCGGTTTTGATGTTTCCAACCTCAGCAGGTCAAAGGAAACGCCCGGTTGCCTGGATACTGTAGATTAAACTCCTGAACGCCTCCTGCTGTTGGGAGGCAAGTCCTGCACAAACACACAGAACCAAGCTGGAGGGTTCCCTTAGACCTCAGACAGGACGAGAGGCAGCGCTGAGGGGGAGGGGTGGTTGGTTGCTGGGAGACATAATAACAGGTGTAGATGGCTCCTTCTGAGCAGGTGAGTCTGTCTGCTTGTTGTCCACCAGGTGGTGGCGCTGTGCTGCTTCCCAGAACTGTTGGACAGTCCGGCTTTCCCTGATGATGCCAAACAGCGAGCCAGTCGCATCCTGAAGGACTGTGGCGGTCAAAGCCTTGGTAGGCGTGTGTGTGTGTGTGTGTGTGTGTGTGTGTGTGTGTGTGTGGGATTACTCTCAATATCATCAATCAGTTCGAGGTCTGTTTTCATGCGTTCGAATGGATCTGGAACATTTTAGGACATTTTAAGTCTTTTGGATTTTCCACCGACCAGAGTTCCTCGGTTCAACGGCCTCTTGTGGTTTCGGTCCCCGCCCCTGCGCCCAGATGACGTTTAGATACAGAAGAAGAAGAAGAAGCTGTTTAGGTGTCACACGGCGCCGCCCTGGAGGAATGAGCTTCTTCACAGATTTATGATCCAAAGAAACAGCATGAATTCATATCTGAGAACTGGCGATTCTCGCTGATGTTGCGTGTCAGAGGAAGTGTTGTGTGTTATATGTGGAGTGTTTGTGACGCAGGCTCGTACAGCGCCAGCCAGGGCGTGGACTGTATCCGTCGGGACATTGCGGACTACATCACCCAGAGAGACCAGGGTGTCCCCTCAGACTGGAAGAACATCTACCTCACCACAGGAGCCAGCGACGGCATCATGGTAGGAGACGCCTGGCGGCCGGGAGGAAGGAGGAGCTGAATGGCGGTTCACGCTCAGAATCTCTAGAAAAGTTGCCTCGCTTCCTCTCACCTTCGTCCTCCAGTGGGCGAATGTGAGGAGTCCAGGCAAAACGCAACCTGGTTGTTGGCCTCCATGTCGGTACCAACCGTTCTCTTCTTCAGCCTGACTGAGAGAACCTGCCTGGTCTCGCGGGTCGTCCCAGGTATTTTTGTTGTTCAGATGCACGACTCGACCCGAAGGTACTCACAGCTGAATGAACAGCAGCTTTCAGATCAGAGGACCATTTGCGTCTTTCCTGGAGAACCCACTGTAGGAACCATTGTAGTCAAGTCAAGTCAGTTGTACTTCTATGGCGCCAAACCCCAACCAAAGTTCTGTCCTGACTCTGTCCAAGTAGAGCAGGTCCAGCACCTCCCTCCTTCAATGAACCTCCACCCAACAATTCTCCATCAGCAGCACATCCTGCAACAGCAGCCACCAGAACCTTCCTTTACCAGCAGGAAGGTGGAGCAGATCCAAGCTTGTAGTTCCATCACCCGCATTTGAGGAAGCTTTTTAGCACCTGCCCGAACGATTGGTCCCAGACCTAAATTCCAGCCTAAACACGCCCACATTGTAGGTCGGTTCAGGTGCATCCTACGGACTTCTTCTTTGTCCCCTAAAAACCACCAACAGTCTCCCATTCTGATGAACACCAACATTTATAGTCGTTGATGACTAAAGGTGCGTTCATGTGCTTAATAATAGAGAATGAGTGAAAGGTGCATTCAGAGTGGAGTGCAGTACCACAGTCAGGCCAGCAGGTGGGGCTTTCATTGGTGCTGTCTACCTATGCAGTATCGGTGCTCTGCCAGCAGAGGTCGTGCTTCACCACCAATCTTCTAGTGTGTTTAGGTGGTAGCAGGAGGACGTAGGTTGGTACTTGGCAGTTCGGACGCAGCCTGTGTCTGCATCATGGCAGCTGCTAACTTCGCGTTTACTTCGCTTTAATTACAATAAACAAATCAACATGATGTTGAAATATGAATCCATTATGAATTCATGGTTTTTCAGGTCTGTAGGCAAGGGGTTTTTAAAATGCTGGTTTTCAGAATGGAGTTTGGATCATGGCGTTAATCCCTCACCTGCGTCAGGCGACCATGGGATGGACGCCGAGCGTTTGATGTGTTGTGTCCTTCATTGACCTTGTCAGCGGTTGGCCGCCTCTCTGAGGGAAGCGTCTACTGATGGACTGTAACGTGACGTGTCTGGTTTGCAGAGCATCCTGAAGCTTCTGGTATCGGGCCGCAGCAGCTCCAGGACCGGCGTGATGATTCCCATCCCGCAGTACCCGCTGTACTCGGCGGCCATCTCAGAGCTGGAGGCGGTGCAGATCAACTACTACCTGGACGAGGCTAATCGCTGGGCACTAGATGTGGAGGAGCTGCAGCGAGCCTACGTGGCAGCCAAGGAGCACTGCCGGCCCCGGGTCCTGTGCATCATCAACCCTGGAAACCCGACTGGTACCAGAGTTACGGTTACTGGTCCACTGAGTAAAAGTACCGTTTAGATGATTGGACGTGTTGTGGCTGGATTTGACAACCAGCGATCACTGCTAACGTTTGATAGCATTCCACTGGTCGGGTTCTGGGGTCGAGCCTGCTTGTCTCCTCCTCGGTGCTGTGGTTGATTTGTGACATGACCCCGCCTCTCACCCAGCATCAGCTGGAATAGGCTCCGCCTCCTCACAGTTTGGCTATGGAATGATTGAATAGTGTGTCTGTTATGGCTGCAGTTCAGCGAGTTGTGGCAGCAGCTTGGCAACAGTGACATTTCCCACTGTCCCTGAACACCTCGCTGTCCTCCAGGTCAGGTCCAGAGCAGGAAGTGTATCCAGGACGTTCTCCACTTCGCCTATGAAGAGAACCTGTTCGTCATGGCTGACGAGGTAACATAACCCAACCATTGACCTCCTTCGAATTAAGGTGGTTGGTTTATGTTTCTAAATACACACATCATTAGTCACATGACCTCCCTCTGGAATTTGCCCTGGAACCGCTGTAGGTCAGGAGCTACAGGTGACCACAGCTGCTGTCTTGCAGGTTTACCAGGATAACGTGTACTCGTCAGACTGTCAGTTCCACTCCTTCAAGAAGGTTCTCCATGAGATGGGCCCTGAGTTCTTCAGCACCGTGGAACTGGTCTCCTTCCACTCCACCTCCAAGGGTTACACAGGAGAGTGAGTGGTGCGGCGCTCACTCCCACCCTGCCAGGGGACTTTTGTTTTTTATTCAGAGTTACTTTCACTCGTGTCTCTCGGCCCTCAGAATATTTTGTGCTGTTATTGTTAAAAAAAACAGAACATATCAGGAGAACAGTCAAAGCCTTTGTTCTCCTGTTCTTAATCGTTCCTTGTTAGGTCATCATGACTGTTGCAGGCATCCACGTCCTCTGACTCCATAGCTCCTACCTGCTCTCCCCACTGCGGCTCCTCGGTTCCTAGAACCAGGTCTTACCTGACTATTTACCTTCCCCCAGGTGTGGGTTCCGTGGAGGCTACATGGAGGTGTTGAACATGGACCCGCAGGTGACGTCCCAGCTGGTCAAGATGCTCTCAGTTCGTCTTTGTCCTCCCGTCTCAGGTCAAGCAGCCATGGACGTCATCGTGAACCCGCCCCGAGAACACGAGCCTTCGTACGCTCAGTTCGTCCAGGTGAGTGTTGTTCCTCCTGCCCTCCACTACACGGCTGAGAGGGACGTTTCCACTGGTCGTCATAGTAACTTTCTGTTGTGGTGCACCATGGATTTGGTTATTTAACCTCCAGAGTGACGATTTGTTTGTTGAAATAAAAGTGCAGTGTTTGCATGTATGGCAGTAACTTGATTGAACGGTGACTGATCCATGTACCCATGCACTGCGTCAGGAGAAGAGCTCCGTTCTGGACGCGCTGGCTCACAAGGCCACGATCACGGAGCAGGTCCTCAACTCGGTGCCCGGACTCAAGTGCAACCCGGTCCAAGGAGCCATGTATGCCTTCCCTCAGGTCTTCATCCCACCGCGAGCTGTTCAGGAGGCCCAGGTCTCTTCCCTCACATGCTTTTTTCCATTCGATGAGTTTTAGCCTTTCAGCTAACCGGGTCTCCTTCCTGTGTCCCTCAGTCTCTGTCCATGGCTCCTGACATGCTCTACTGCCTCAGACTGCTGGAGGAAACTGGTATCTGCGTGGTTCCGGGAAGTGGGTTCGGTCAGAGGGAGGGAACCTATCACTTCAGGTGATGCGCGGCTCAGAGGACGAGACGACCACATGTCCTTCCCTCCGCTAACGGCCTCTGCCTGTCTTTGCTTCCTAGAATGACCATCCTGCCGAGCCCAGAGAAGCTGAAGGAACTCCTGGAGAAGCTGAAGGAGTTCCACCTGCGATTCCTGGAGGAGTACTCCCCACAGGAGCCGCGGATCGCCTCGGCCAGGACAGACTCGACACAACCAGACTGACGGGACGAACGTCTGTCTCAGACCGACGAGTCAGAGTCTCTCTCTGTCTCCACAGCAGCCAGGAAGGTCGAGACCCTTCGCTCGTGAGGTTACGGTTCCGACTCTCAAATTACAACATGTCCTCTTTTTAAATTACTGGAAATTTGATGACCTGATCGTGCTATGCTGACACTTCCAGCCACTGCCATTTATCAGGGACGATGGACAATGAGAGACTTTGTCTAGCAGTGTTGCTTTGATATTCCCTTCTGTTGTCCGTGCCTTCTCAAATGCTGTTTGAAAGCTTCTGCTCACTGCCGCCGTGTTCTCCAGGGCTCAGTAGAACCGAGCAGAGCGGCATAGGAAGTGCTCTTCTTCTTTTCATGGATCGGTGCCTAAGAACCTCCTCTGAGGATCATTCTTCATGTTTGGCCAAGGACTTCGCGCTCGCTCTCACACGCCGCCTATCATCGCTGTCAGTGGTCGTTCGTCTCTGAGTGGCGCCGTTAATGTTGGGGGGGGGGGCGCATCTGATCCACTTCAGAAACCAAACTACATGATCAAATGTTCTCTAAAGAAGAACATCCATGTCCCGGACCCTCGTCATGGAGCCTCGTATGTGAAGGTTTCACTCATTAAATTAACATTTTTAAAATATGAAATATTTATGAATTGATTTGTGTTTTCGAGGTCTGTTCCTCCGCGTATCTGGAGGAAGTCTTACTTTTTAAAGTCATTTTTGTGCTGACATGATCAACTTGTTTGTCCGTCAGTCCGACACTCTCCAGAGTTCCTCCAGAATTGAGCCCAACTCCCACTCGAGTCATGTCGCATCATTCACGTCCCGAGGGCTGGCGTCAGCGTGACGCGGTG